>NC_045687.1:0-1336 GCF_003331165.1 Xiphophorus hellerii | reverse complement strand
AGGACTTTCGTTTCGTTTTTTTTGCGCGCATTTTTTGAACATTTCCTGACGAAGACTTCATATTTTTTGAGAGACTGTCGATGGACATTTTAAAAAAAAGAAAAAACAACAGAAAAAGACGAGCAACAGATTGTAATTTTGTGTCTTTCTCATTTGACAGATTGTAATTTTGTGATGAATGGTGTCCTTTAAGTTGCAGACTATTTCTTACTAATATTTCTATGTATGTCCCTGTTTTGTTTTTTCATTTTATACTTTGGGTTTTTGTTTCTCCTGTGTTTTTGGTTGTATTGTGATAATTTTGTTTTATGATTTTACATTTTTGTCAGGATAAGTCTTTCTTACCCTTGGGTTTTGTTTAAAAAAGGGGAACTGTATATAATTAGGGTATGTCACTCTTTTGTCTTTTTGTTTTTTGGTTTTTTCGTTTTTTTTATTTTTTTATTAGTTTAATACATAGTTTTGGTTCTGTATTAGAAGGCTTAATCAATTTTTATTGAGGTCTTTTGATTAAGACCTCAAAAGGGGGAACTGTTAAGAAAAATGATTAATTTTAGTGTTTAATACAGCTAATATACGACATGTGTAAAGCTATAGCCAGCACTTTTATTTGGAACAGTTTTCTGTTGAGCATGTGGGAGCTGACAATAGCAGACATTTAAACAAGCAGGGCCTTTTTCCTCCCCCGCTGAAGACAGAGCAATAAAATTTACATTCCGATAGGGGTTAGAGACTTTTTGGCACCTCTCCCCGTACCAGACGGAGATGAACACGAAGTGGTCCGCCCTTTTACTTAGACAAAAACCAGACACCTTTGCCATAATGAGGGGAGTTTCCAAGTTTTTCTGAGTCCCTGAGGGAGTTTCTAATTGGTCAAAGAACGGAACGCCTTGACTGCATATATTAAATAGGGAAACACCTATTTGGTATAAAATTACGTACACGGAGAACGCCGAGAGAGAGAGAGAGCGGCCGCTATTTTTGCCTTTTTTTGTCTGTGTTTTATGTTCGTTTGTCTTCCCCTTGTGTGTCTTTATTCTTATGAGAAAAATGCATATCTCTGTTCCTCTGCAGCTTTGTTGTTCATTGCTTTGTATGGAATTAAACTCTGTGATCTGTGACGTCAACACGCTTTGTTGTTGTTTCGTTTTAGCAGCACGCCGTCGCTGCACGTCGCCCACGGAGAATGTCACTCGCCAAGGACTCGGGAGAGAAAAGAGGAAAGAGCCAAAACTTTTTGTCCAAAGCTAGCATTAAATGATCCTCTTTTTTTAATAGTAAGAAGCTAAAACCAACACACAAAAAGACTATAAAAAATAATAATAATAAAAATACT
>NC_045686.1:26028870-26169733 GCF_003331165.1 Xiphophorus hellerii | reverse complement strand
GCAGCGCCTACCTGAACCATCTGGCTGAGGAGGTGAACGACAAACTGCAGGAGGCCGGTTTGATCAGCATGGCAGAGCTGTGTAAAAGCTACGACCTCCCAGGAGACTTCCTAACTGAGGTGAGTCACCTCATGATTATCTACGCCTTGCCCCAGGTTCAGACATTCAGCCACAGTGGAGTTATTGCTGAGTCAAGCATTTGAGGGTAAAAAGCCCCATCAGGATTGTTTTTTCTCATTTCAGGAAGTGTTGAAACGCCTGGGAAAACTCATCGAGGGAGAAATGGACCAGTACAACAGAGGAGTGATCTTCACCAGAGCTTTTGTTGCACGTCACAAAGCCCGAATCAGAGGTCTGTTCAGCGGAATCACAAGGTACAACTGAATACTCCCATAACATGTTCCCTGTGCAGAACAGAGGCGGCTTATTGCCACAGAAACGGTGTGTGCACGTCACACACATGTTTGGACTTATTGGATATCCAAACAAAATTCTTAGAACTTTGTTTGGATATCAGCCTGGTGATGTTGTGCTCTGCAGACCAATACCCGTCAGCAGCATGATTGCAGTGTTTGGATTTCAGGAACACCTCCTGTACAGTAAGGAGACTTTACATTGATCATTTCATATCATTTAAGGGGGCAGTATTATGTATAATTTACTTTTTTGAGCTTTACATCTTCTTGTATTGAAGTGTTGCTTTGATTATTTCATGTATGTTTGAGAAATCATTTAATTTCCTGTGGCAACCATTCAGCTGTGCAAAACCCTGGGTGGGCCTAGCACCGTCTGCTCAGAGCAGTTTCCAAGCTTCTGAGCTAATACCACACAGAGCAACCCTTCTCTGGGACTTCCCCACTCAGCTCCTCCAGACTAGTGAGCAGCAAAAACCAAACACCTGGTGAATCTTCTGAGTGCAATGCTGGGAAAAACATTGTTGAAGGTTTAATAATGATGTTGTGATGACTTCCTGAAGGTGGAGTTTCAGGAAGAGCAGGAGGCCCAATTTCAATACGTTAAATTACCAAGTCAAATTTCTTTGGTTTGCTTAAAAGAAATTATAGCATTTCTATAACAAATGAAGGTAATTGAGCTACAAAATGGCAGTATGTGCCGGAAAAATACATAATACTCCCCCATTAAGTGGGTGTTTTGTTTTTGTGGGTCTTTATTTGTGCATTTTTGTCCCAGCCGTTTTGGAGGAGCTGGTGAACAGCGGACGTCTGAAGGGAAGCGTAGTGGGAGGACGACAGGACAAGGCTGTGTACATCCCTGACATCTACGCCAGAACGCAGAACGCCTGGGTGGACTCCTTCCTCCAACAGAACGGATACCTAGGTCTTTGCTTTTATTACTGGAGAAATACACTAGATCAGTGTTCAATCCTCCACCCTGCATCGCTTTCCCAAAATGCATGAGTCAAAAGGCTGACTTCCCACACTAGCAGTAACTAGGTTGTGCAGAAACCTGCTAGTAAGCCATTCATTTGATCGAGGGGTTTTAAAAAAGGAATACATCTAAAAGTTGCAGGGTGGCAGTACTTGAGGACTGGGCTTCAGGATCCCAAGGCAAACATGGTTTGCTTCGGCTTTGATTTATGACATCAGCTGTTTGCAACAAGCGAAGGGGAAAAATATCTCTTTCTGTAGAACCTTGAAATATCTTTAAACTGGTCATCTTACCCTTTCATCACAGCATTCTGTGACTAGGGAAAAATTTATTATTTCCCATTTAGATTACAAGATTACCACTCTCTTCCATTCTCAACCCTCCATACTTCAGTTTTAAAATGTTCCTCCTTAGAAGAGATTCTAAATGACCTAAGCATATATATAGTCTTCCTCTCTCTCTCTCTCTTTCTCTATAGATAAAGGGAGATATCGCTCTCTCAATAGATAGAGATCTATCTATCTATCTATCTATCTATCTATCTATCTATCTATCTATCTATCTATCTATCTATCTATCTATCTATCTATCTATCTATCTATCTATCTAGATAGATAGATAGATAGATATTTATATATATATAGATATATATAGATATTATATAGATATATATAAATATCTATATATATATAGATATTATATATGTATGTACTGTATATGTATGTATATATCTATATATATATATACAGTACAGACCAAAAGTTTGGACATAACTGTGTGTCCAAACTTTTGGTCTGTACTCAATACAGACCAAAAGTTTGGACACACTTTCTCATTGAATTCAATGAGAAGGTGTGTCCAAACCTTTGGTTACTTTCAGTGCAGCAAACTCACTCGAGAAGTTCAGTGAGGATCTCTGAATGATCCAATGTTGTCCTAAATGATTGATGATGATAAATAGAATCGACCTGTCAAGTCCCCATAATAAATTCACCTGCTCTGTGATAGTCTCAAGGTTGTGTTTAATGCGCAGAGAGCATCATGAAGACCAAGGCACCACCCAGATACTGTTGTTGAGACGTTTAAAGCTGGATTTAGATACAAAAAGATTTCCCAAGTTTTAAACATCTCAAGGAGTACTGTGCAAGCGATCATATTGAAATGGAAGGAGTATCAGACCACTGCAAGTCTATCAAGACCCGGCCATCCCTGTAAACTTTCATCTCGAACAAAGAGAAGACTGATCAGAGATGCAGCCAAAAGGCCCATGATCACTCTGGATGAACTGCAGAGATCTACAGCTGAGGTTGTCCATAGTACAACAATCAGTCATACACGACACAAATCTGGTCTTTATGGAAAAGTGGCAAAAAGAAAGACATTTCTCAAAGATATCCAGAAAAGTTTTGTTTAAAGTTTGCCACAAGCCACCTGGGAGACACACCAGACATGTTGAAAAATGTGCTCTGGTCAGATGAAACCAAAATCAAACATTTTGGCCACAATGCAAAATAATTTGTTTGCCGTAACAGCAACACAGCTCATTATCCCGAACACACCATCCCCACTGTCAAACATGGTGGTGGCAGCATCATGGTTTGGGCCTTTTCTTCAGCAGGGACAGGGAAGATGGTTAAAATTGATGGGAAGATGGATGGAGCCGAATACATTCTGGAAGAAAACCTGTTGGAGTCTGCAAAAGACTTTATTGGAGATTTATCTTCCAATAAGACAGTGATCCCAAACATAAAGCAAAATGTGGTTCACAAATAAACATATCCAGGAGTTAGAATGGCCAAGTCAAAGTCCAGACCTGAATCCAATTGAGAATCTGTGGAAAGAGCTGAAAACTGCTGTTCACATCGCTCTCCATCCAACCTCATTGTGCTTGAGCTGTTTTGCAAGGAAGAATGGGCAAGAATTTCAGTCTCTCCATGTGCAAAACTGATAGACATACCCCAAGCGACTTGCAGCTGTAATCCAAGCAAAAGGTGGCCCTACAAAGTATTAACTCAAGGGGGCCGAATAATATTGCATGCCCCACTTTGCAGTTTTTTATTTGTTAAAATAGTTTAAAATAGCCAATAAATTTCGTTCCACCTCACGATTGTGTCCCACTTGTTGTTGATTCTTCAAAAAAATAATAAAAATTTTAGATCTGTATGTTTAAAGCCTGAAAAGCCGTTGGCAGACATACACTGTTTGGTAAGAAACAACCAATTAGAGGAGGGTCTTAGTGCTGTCTATCACTCTGATTGGTCGTATGATAGCTGAGATGACTGTAGGACTACCGAGAGGAGGCAGAGGAGCCCGATTCTTTTACAATTTATCTGTCTCATATTATACAACATGGTGACAATTTTAAAAAATATGTTTAAAAAAAAAAGAAAACATTTTTGTAAAATTTACATACTGCGGCTTTAAGAAAAAGACGGAATAATTGATTTGATTCTTATATCTCCAATTTTATTAACAACTCAACATTCATAAATATCAGTTTTGGGACATTCACATTTTATGCTTCACTTTCATCAGTTCTACAGCAGAATGTTCATTGAATTCACGGCCTCTCACCTCCAACTTACATCCTGTGTGCAGTCTGGTGGTGGCTCGAGTCTAGAGCGAAATATGTAAACTATGCAAACCATAATTAACCATTAATGACTTGTCATTAATGTTCATTGACTGATGAATGCTTGTAATGCATCTGAAATTATATTTTAATCATTAAAAATGTTGTTTTAAGACCTGCTGCTGTCAGTAGATGACAAGGTTTTGCATCATTTGTAAAAAAACAAAACAATTTCAGCTGCTTTTAACTTCCTTCTCTAGAACTATTCTACTCTTCCGCACCAGCTTCCTATGTTATGTATCTGCTGCTCTCTTCAGCTTGAAGCATCTTCTCCTTTTCTTTCTGCAGAGTTTGATGCGTTGCGCCGTCTCGGGATCCCTGACCCGTCCAGCTACATCAAGAAGCGCTTCAGATCCAGCAAGCTGCTATTCCTGCGCGCCACCTGCGTGGGTCAGGCTCTGGTGGACCAGGTGGAGGCCTCTGTGGAGGAAGCTGTTAACTCTGCCACGTGGACCGACCTCCAGGTGGTCAGCTCAGATCACCATGACGATCTCTTCACCCCCCCACCTCACCCCCCCACCTAGCTCTAATTAGACGTGTGGATATACTCATATCCACGGAGGGATGGATAAAGGAGAGATAGTGGGTTCCTCAGCTAGATTTGATTCAGTCTCTCCATGTCTCTCAAATAATATTCATTATTTGAATATTATAGACTGACAAGACTATACATTCAGTTGAAAGGATGTCATTCAACTTATGCGCTTCAGACAACCAAAACAGATCAGAGTTTTTATTTTGCATTTTGACCAACATTTTATTTTTCAAATTCTAATAGAACGGTAAAATATAAAATGAAATTTATCCTCAACCACATAAAGTTCACAAAACTCCCATAAATGTTTTTCTTCTGGCAAAACATTTTGCCAGTGGGAAGTGAATCTTCCCACTTCACTCACCAGAGGCAGTGTACATGTTCTTAATGAGTACATAGAGACCTCTGTCTTTTTTATGTTTAAAGTGGCAGTATTATGTAAAATCCACTTTTTGAGCTTTAAGTCATATTATAATGTTATTCAATGGGGTGGTGCTTTGATTCTTTCATGCATATATAAGAAATGTCCTTACAGCAACCATTTAGCTGTGGAAAAAATGCCTGGACCTAGCCCCATCTTTGAGATGCAGCTCCTCCTACAGCTACAGTTTTCAAGTTGCTGAGCTTCCTCTTAATTGAGCAGCCCTCCACTGCGACTCCCCCACTCATCTCCGCCAGACTAGCCAGCAGCAATTTGCAAACACCTGGTGGAACTCCACAGGTGCTGACTTCATTATAGTTACTGTCCAGTAAAATGCTGGTAAAAAAAAATGCTGTTAAAGAGAAGCCATCTTGTGGTGACTTCCTGAAGGCATAGTTTCAGAAAGAGCAGGAGTCTTTAAAGAGAAAGAGGCCCAATTTCAAGGCGTTAAATTACCAAGTACTTTTTTATTACCAAGCATTTTTTTAACAACCCAAGGTTGTTATATTTCTTCCTTCTACTCAGGAAGTGATAGTGCCATTTTACACCACCATGTCCTTGGAAAACACATAATACTACCCTTTTAACTTTACAACCATCTCGGTTTGAAATGCTTAATCTGAATGTAAATTTTAAGTTTGGTTTTCTGCCAATGTTCTGCCACCCCTCATCTGTATACATCTTGAACATACATTGTTTAATTAAATCACAGGATAGATTATCTCTATAAATATATCTCAAAGGGAAGAGCTAGAAATTCCTGCTCTGTGAATGTTTGGCCTTTTTCTAGTTCTCATTGGGCTTTCTGGTCATGTCCCAGTCGGTCCTGCCCAGCTGTCTTTCCATGGAGGACATGGGGATGCTCATCAACCAGGCCCTGAGGAACTCCAATGTGCAGTCGCAGGCCAGAGTTCTCGGGGGCACTGTGGTGGTCAGTGAGAAGTTCATCGGCATCTGCCAGGCACTATTTGAAGACGCTATGCAGCAGAAGGCTCAGAAGGTACAGTTTCCTGTCCCTGGTTCCTCCCTCTGTGGAGAATTTCTGTGCTGAGCCAGCACGATTTCTGCTTCTGTGCTGCTCAGGAAGTGAAGAACAACCCAGTGTTCCTGATAACGGAGGAGGACCTGAAGCAGGCGTCCGCTCTGGCCGAGAGCGTTGCTCTGTCCAAGAAGGAGAGAAAGGATGCCGAGCGCAGGAAGAAGGCTGCAGGTCCATCTACTTCAGTAGTGGCGGGATCTATGTGAGTGTTGGGCTCTAACTTATTGTCTTCCAGAGGGTAGCGGCAGCGCCAAGGCTGGTGGGGGGGGCAACGCCAGGGAGATCCGCATCCGCAAGACCAAGAAGAAGGGCAGGAGGGACGAGGACAGCGATGAGGAGACAGGAGCATCACAGCAGAGTATGCCGGCACCATTCTCTTTACCAGAATGTAACAGTAGCTGTATTTTCTCTACAAATATGTGCAAATTTTTGTCTATATTCTGCTCAAAAAACACAATTTCTCAATAATGGTGATTCCACTAAAGAATGAATTCAAGTGAAATAACCCATGAATAAGCTTGTTCACATGATAAGTAATTAAAAAACAATGCAGCAGCTGATCTAAACAGTAACATGATATACTTATATTCTTAATTCAGCCATGGCACTAGCACTCATCTATTGGCCAATCAGAAGAGACACGCGTCTCATTCAGGCGCTGGAGTGGCTGCGTATGCGTTTTTGGGTAAATTGCAGTCTGTGATTTTACAGAAGAGTTTTGGAGCCAACATTTTAGATTGACACACAACACACAACAATGTGCAGCAAAACAAAAACCAACAATTATCCTCCTACAACTTCCTGTCACCTTCTGCCAGCCATCACATCCAGCTGTTGATCACATGATGAGTGTTATGCAAAAAATGTATTTCCGTTGTAGTTTTGTGAAATACATCTATATTGATACAGCCAAAAATCCACCTCACCCTAGTGCAGGGGTCGGCAACCAATGGCTCCGGAGCCAAGTGTGGCTCTTTCATCCTTCTGTTGTGGCTCCCAGTGACTTTGGGAAATAGAATATTTTATTAAAATTAAATCATTAAAAAATTATAAATTAAAATCATTTTAAAATAAATTTCTAAATCTGAAGATTATGGTAAACTTGTAACATTAAAACAAAAAGTTTTGAACATTTTTAGTACCCAAAATATACGTCATGTCCGCCGATGTGCGACAGGCATTCCTGGCAAACCCCACATGTCTGGCAGACCGCATTTTTTTAGCGCACTGATTTATTGACTTTTTGATCCTTGCCTGGAAGATACATCATGAATAAATCCAAGAAAAGGAAACATTCTGAAGATGGCAGAACATTTAATGCTACGTGGACAGATCATTTTGCTTTCACCGCTGATGAAACTGGTTCACCAATCTGCTTAATATGTGGCGAAAGACTGGCAAACAACAAGAAGTCAAATGTTGAAAGACATTTCAAGAGCAAACACTCTGTCTTTGCTAAAAAATATCCCGAGGGAGAGGAGAGAAAAAAGGCCGTTTCGGAGCTGATGCGAAAGGCTGAAGCGTACGGAGCCCCCTAGGGGACATGGGGGATTTTTTTTCTTTTGCGTTACCTCGCAATACTGTACTGGTCAGTTATGCAGCATAATTGAAATACAAAGCCTTTTTTACGGTGGGCACCGTACTTTATGCTTTAATATAAGGTTATGTGAGGTTTTTCCATGAATGTTAGTATCTTTTTGTGAAATATCTGAAGTTTTATATATTTCTTTAGGATAGAAAGGCACCACAAACCTACGATATAAACAGAAACCTTCCGTAAGTAGGAAAGAAATAAAAACACATTATAATTTGGACTATTTCTGAGTTATTATCGCGGGTAATAAGTCATCTGACAGTTTTGATTGTGTCTCTGTTGTGTTCGTAGTCTGAATGGTTTAAAGAGCTGCTTTCAGTGCCTTAACAGACATAAACATGCAGGAAAAAATAAATCGATTTTCAATCAGTGTTTTGCACCAAACAGTTAATAATAATAAACAAGTTTTCACTGAGGCTCTGTAAGAGCCATATGAATGAAATAAGTAATTATTGATATGACAGGAGCAGGAGGCTTTGACACTTAGGTGTGTCGACGTGGGAGTGACGTCACCAGGTATGAATGGGAAGGATACTGGCTTTGTGTATTAAGAAGCGGTGAGCGGGGCGGTCAGTCCTTGCAAAGTTTAGAGCATAATCATCAAAATGGAATAAATCGATAATTGTGACAGAACAAAGAAGAGGTTTGGAGTTGATTGATACACGGACAGATGAGATTCCCCGAGTTAACCCAGTGCGGCCCTTTACCATCATTAGTTTGTCGTGTTTTTAATAATAAAAACTTACTAATAGTAAAAACTGTTTGGTGCAAAACACTGATTGAAAATCGATTTATTTTTTCCTGCATGTTTATGTCTGTTAAGGCTAAGATGGAGCGGCACTGAAAGCAGCTCTTTAAACCATTCAGACTACGAACACAACAGAGACACAATCAAAACTGTCAGATGATTTATTACCCGTGATAATAACTCAGAAATAGTCCAAATTATAATGTGTTTTTATGTCTTTCCTACTTACGGAAGGTTTCTGTTTATATCGTAGGTTTGTGGTGCCTTTCTACCCTAAAGAAAGATATAAAACTTCAGATATTTCACAAAAAGATAGGCTACTAACATTTATGGAAAAACCTCACATAACCATTAAAGCAGAAAATACGGCGCCCACCGTAAGAAAGGCTTACAGTATTCAATTTTGCTGCATAACTGACCAGTACAGTATTGCGAGGGAACGCAAAAGAAAAAAATTCCCCATGTCCCCTAGAGGGCTCCGTACCGTACTACGGGACACAGAAGCAGACTGCGCATTTTTTGGTTTTCTTGGTTCGTTCAGTGCCGGTGGATAATATTTGGATAAGTTTTGATTTTTATCTCCTGAATAAGAGGAGGACAGGTGACTGCATTCTGTTTCTATTTTGCCTTCAGTGCGGGTTGGGTAAGTTTCGATTTTTATTTCTTAAATACAAAGACCCAAATAGACAGAGGGTATTTTGTTTGAAATTGAGCATCAACAAAGTGTAAAATGTGTTTTGTTACATGCAGAAATAAAATTTTGTGTTCTCTGCAGCAGTTCGTTGATTTCATAAACGCAACATAGTATCGATTTTTGTACATAGCATATAGGTTTTATATATATGACGTCAAAATGGGTTGTGGGTCCAAGTGCTTTCTTTTTATTGGGAGGCGGTCCCAAATGGCTCTTTGAATAGAAAAGGTTGCCGACCCCTGCCCTAGTGTAATGACTTTTTATCAAAAAAGTGTTTTTTTGTTTTTTTTCCAAAATCACAGTGTTTCCATTTTACAAATTTAGATTGGTAATTTTAATTTAGCAATTCTACGTTTAATGGAAACATATGCTGCCCAAAACCCACTATTGCTTCTTCTTCTTGAAATTTATTGGCGGTTGGTAAGAAACCTTGGTGGCATTACACTTAAGAAGTGTGGACCACATGACATAAAAACAAAACAAACAAAAAAAAACTATTTCCGATTATACAACTTACAGTGTTTTAAAAAATCAATATAGCCTTATGCTTCCTGAATCCTTTTGTAGTAAACAAAAGGATTCAGGGTTGTCGGGCTGTTTTCCTTTCTGGGTGGCAGATTTAGTGGGAGTTTTGCACTGAGGCTCATCAGTGTATTCTACTCTACCAAGGTCGCAACAGGCCAGCTGAGGCTCCCTTCATGGCCCAGGAGGAGATTGCTGCTATTCTGGAAGACAGACTAAACGACTGTCCTGAAGACATCCTGTCTGAGCTGGCCGAGTTGCTGGTCAGGTAACTTACCACATCTGGCTCAGCTCACGTTCCCCTCGCACAGCAGTCAGTGTCCTGTCTCTGTCTCTACAGGCCTCTAACCAAAGCGTACCAGGAAGTCCTGAGGACCGTCTTCATGTCCTCCAACAGCTCGCCTTCAGCGGCCTGCAAGAAGAAGAGCATGAAGGATCTGCAGGAGGAGATCAGCAACCTGTACAACAACATACGGATGTTTGAGAGGGGCACCAAACTATTCTCAGGTCTGCCCCGCTGCACTGTTAGTCTTACATACAGCTGAATCAGTGCTGCATGCATGCACATAATTTATCAGGTATGAAATATGAAATGGAGTCTGTGATTTTACAGAAGCGTTTTGGAGCCAACATTTTAGCTCCAAATGTTGGCTTCAAATATATATATATATATATATATATAGATTACTTATTTTATTATTAGGACTAAGTAACAATTGAAAAGATTAAATATGAATAGAAGTTTCCTTTTCTAAAGGATTAAAAAGAAAGTTTCAAAAAAAAAAAAAAGTGCTTAATAAGTCCATTAGATTTGGTATCTCATAAATTCACTTAAATATTTTTAGCCATCAGTATTCTGGTGCTTGAATTTCTTTTGAGAAAAATACACCTTTACAAACACCCAAAATATTGTTTCTGCTTTTTGGCCACTGGCCTACCTTAAATCATGGTTTTAAACTTGTCCTGTGGTTTTTAACTGTTCGTGATCAAAAGTAATTCAGACAACAAACTTAGCATTGAAATAACCTTTTAAATATTTAAAATAACAAATGGCAAATATTAACCTTCCCAAAGTGTGCCTTAAATTCTGATCATTTGTTGGTTGGCTCAGATTCTAAAAAAACTGGTGAACTAGCCCTTTTCTCTGCTGAATTAGTACCATGTTTATTCCTGATTTGATAAGATGATCATTTTAAAGATCGAAGTTCTGTTTAGAATAAGTGTTTCAAAAATCTAGAAAATAGAAGCTTTGTGGAGTTCTAGTTCTAGTTCTAGTTCTGAATCTCCTTGGTACAGATGAAACTCAGATCCAGATCACCAAACACATCCTGAAGACCTTGTGCACTCATGTGACCAACATTCTGGTGAACTTCCTGGCTGCTGACCTGATGATGTCAGTCGACAACCCCAGCACCATCACCACTGAGGTCTGCTTCTAAGACTCCCACTGAAACCAGCCACGGTTCTGATGGGTCTGATGATTCTGACTGTCCTGTGTTGCTTCAGGTCAGAGTGAAGATTCTGGGCAAACTGTCAGAAGAGACCAGAGGTCCTCTCATGAAGCTGCACAACTGCCTCAATGGCAAGGTGAGCTGTGAACTGGAAGGTGGGACTCCTGAGGAAACCGTAGGTCAGTGGTTCCCAAAGTCGGTCCTCAAGGCATCCTGCATGGTTTAGTTCTCTCCCTGTTTAACACACCTGGATCAAATGATGGCTCATTAGAAGGCCTACAGGGGTGGGCAATCCTGGTCGTCGAGGGCCGGTGTCCTGCAACTCACCTGGGGTGAACAAAGTCTCCCTGGTCCAACACACTTGAATCCAATAGCTGAATCACCTCCATTACTTGACTCAGGTGTGTTGAAGTAGAGACACATCTAAAAGTTTCAGGAGACCGGCCCTCGAGCCCTGGAGTTGCCCACCCTTGCAAGAAGAACATTGACATGCTGAAAAGGTCGATACTACTACCAGGCCAGTGTTTCTCAAATCCGGTCCTCACGTCCCCCTGCCCTGCATGTTTTAGGTGTTTCCCTTCTGCCACACACCAGACTGAACCCCAGCCATTGGGCTGGAGCCCAATAGCTCCTGGAGATAGGCCTCTTTATCTCTTTTGTTTCTTTTAGGTTGTAGCACTGGTTCTGAAAACTGATGTCCTGTAATCTGAAATCTCTTCCTGTTTATTCCAGACAATGGAAGACTTTCTGAGTAACTTGGAAGCCTCTGCAGAGGTCTGTGGCTTCATGCTCAAGAAAGGAGACAAGAAGAAGGAAAGGTAATAGGAGCACTGGGATCTGAACTGTATCTGGATGTTTTCACAAATATTATTAATGTATTATTATGTATTATTAATGTGTATTAATGTGCCGCATGTAGACAGGCTCAGTTCCTGCACCGCCAGGCCCTGATGGAGCAACTGAAGGAGGCGGAGGACCCAGCACTTGTGCTGCATCTGACCAGTGTGCTGCTGTTCCAGGCCTCTACCCACTGCATGCTGCATGCGCCGGGCCGCTGCGTCCCACAGGTTATCGGCATACTGACGGGCCGCATCCCACCGGTATGTCTGGCACAGGTCACTACAGATCCACAAATACCCAGCAGCTGATGTGTGTTTGTTTCCAGGAGCAGCAGCAGCTGCTGTCTGCCTACCAGGGTCTGGTGGTGAAGCAGCTGGTGTGTCAGAACCAGAGCAGAAAGCAGGAGGAGGAAGATGGTGATGAGGAGGAGGAGGAAGCCAGGAAGGTCCGCGCACAGCTGCTTACCCTAACACCCCAGGTGAAGCAGCTGGTGCTATCCCAGAGGAAGACATCTGTCAACGAGGACTGAAGGAAAAAAAAAAACATCCTCCTTCCTGCTCCTGCTTCAATAGACAGTTTTCCTGCATGTCATGAGTTATAAATGTGGGAATCATTTCAAATCATGAAGTGAAATTCCTCTGTGAGATGAGTCCAGTAAACACAACATTAGCATGGAAGTCCTCGGTGAAGTGATGATTTTCATAATAAAACTGCTTTTTATTTCCTCATGTGATCAGTTCATTTCCCCTCAGTGAATCATTTCTCAGCAGGCTGAGCCAAACCACAGGAATTGCTGTGACATTACAAAAAGCATGCAGCAGGAGCAGAGACTGAACAGCTGAAGAGATATACTGCTGCACAACTACCACACTGCAGATGCGTCTGAATCATAGGTGTCAAATCGATTTAGTATTGCCTGCGGGCCAAATATTTCCCGCAATGTAATTATAGTTGGCCCGCCAGGCAATACTAAATGACTACTAGAGCTGGCTTGCCATTATCAGCGTCAGTGGTCCCCAACCTTTTTATCGCGGCAGACCGGTCAAGACGGCTGGGGGAGACGGGCTTCTGCATGTTGGTGTGTTCATCTGGCTTAATTTTACATTTTTTGCCCCGATTTTCTCCTTAGAACCTTAGATCCCCCCTTAGAATCTTAGAACCTTCCGAGTTCTAAGATTGTCGCTCCGATCTAAAATTGGGCATATTCAACCGGATCATCTTGGTCCGATTATCGCAGCGTGTGGGGTTTTCCCTGACTGGGAGCGAGTACTCAGCCTATCGAATGTGACAGGTTTTCAGAAAGCGCGGTGATGTAAGCACGGAGAGGAATCCCAAACAGCTGACATGGGCAAAGAGAGTCCGGTGGACATCGGAGACAAAATGTGGAAACAGCATGAATGTTTATTCTGCATTTTGTACAAGAAATATCAACAGAAATGATAAGGAAAGGAACTGGAGCGAAACTGGTACCGCAGTTGATAACAGTATCCACCATTAACAAGACATAAATAGATTATAGCAATAAGGCTATAATTCGCTAGAGTCGCTGACTCTAGCTGGCTTAAAATGAGTTCACAAATTATCGCAATTGCTTCCACATCGTCATCCGTGTTTGTTTCTAAATTCACATATGGTATGTTGGGGTTTTACGGATTTTCTTTTGGAATCGGGATGTTTGAGTGAAATCGGTGAAACCGATCTTACCTGTTGTACTTTTATCGGCTCGTTTGTGGTCCACAGAGGTTTGGAAAATCGGCCGACAATTCTTAAATCGCGCTGTGTGAACTAGACCTAAGACTCACAAGTTCTACTCCTCTCGTCTCGACCACTGCCCTAACTCTCGCTGACTTTGGTCGCTATGGTAACGTTTACACATCCCTTCAAAATAAGATACAAATGCGCGACAAAAACGAACATTTTATTTTAATGAACATTTTAACTTGCGATAACGACAAATTAATGGAAGCCCTAAGCTTGTTTCTCCGCAACGAGACGGTCCCATCTGGGAGTAATGACACCCGAAGTGTGTTGCTTATGCACAGAGTGCTTGGTCTCTACGTGGCGAAGCAGTTTGAAGGCTTCATTGCCTCATTAGCGAGCCAGTCGCTGTATATCATTCAGAGAGGGCTTGTAATGTGGGAATCACCTACCGGGATAAATCCATTCTCCTGTCCCTTCTCTGGGCTAACTTCGCAAAGAAACTTTCCAAAGACATCTGGGGCCTCATTTATAAAAGAGTTTTCACACTAAAACTTGGCATACGAACAAATTTAGAAAAGTGCGGCGCACAAACAAATCCGGATGTATAAAGCCTTATTTTCTTTATTTTGTGTGCGTGTTAGATTATTGTCTGAGGATAAATGCGGTTCAGTTTCATTGTTTACATTTAAACAATAAAATATTAAAATCATGAAAAAACATCGGGTTTGATGCTTTTTGGTCTAAATAACTCTGAATGTAGTCAGATTTCAATGTATTTAAATGAGTTTTGACACTTTGTAGTTTGTCACAGAAAAAGTGTATTGCCGCACATTTTCACGCCAGGGAAAAAGTGCGTATATTTACGCTTACTTTGACGCAAAGTTAATTTTTAAACATGCCGATTTGTGCGTAAAATATGGCGCAGCATATTTTTTGTGCGTATGCATGAGGCCCCTGAGCTTACTCATTTTGCTCGCTGTGGGCTCGATGTTGGCGCGCAAGACGTAACCAAATGCAGCTTCTCCTCATTGCTTATTTACACACAGACTCATAACTACATAATTTAAGTAATTTAAGTGATATATTTATGATATATCACTTAAATTACTTTATTGTTCATTTGTTAATTATCTACTTAATTTTTTAGTGTAGTGGATTTCTTCATCTGGGACCAGAGTACAAATTTTGTACCACAAACAAGGTGGTATAATATACCTAATCCTTGAATATACAGTACAGACCAAAAGTTTGGACACACTTTCTCATTGAATTCAATGAGAAGGTGTGTCCAAACTTTTGGTCTGTACTGAATACAGACCAAAGGTTTGGACACACAGTTGCGTCCAAACTTTTGATCTGTACTGTATATTAAAGGATTAGGTATATTGAGAAGGTGTGTCCAAAAGTTTGGACACACCTTGAATTCAATGAGAAAGTGTGTCCAAACTTTTGGTCTGTACTGTATATCAATATAGATATAGCCTACATATCAACCAGTGACGTGCGGTGAGGTTCATAGCTGGTGAGGCATTGAATATTAATGCCTCGCCATTATTTACACACCATTAGTGTGTGTAAATCTGTAATCAGATTTGTATGTTCTTGTTTACGTACAGAAATTTCGCGCATGCGCACAACGGCAAAAAGACTATTCTTTTACATGCCATCCAAAGCCGCGCTGCCACCGTAGAACAATTCCGTTCACACAATGACACTTGGAAACGTAGGTATTATTAATTTGGTGTTATGCTCCACAGCAAAGGGAAAAGTACAACTCAAATCCACTTCTTTCTCGCCCTCTGTGTCGGCTAAGCTACACACAGATTCGTTGCCATAGCTACTGGCAACAGCGCCACTTTATGTTTCGGGAATAATACTCAATTATTTCCCACACAAAGAACAGAACAGTTACTCTGTTGTGTTATGTTTTCAGGCTTAATGTTTATTTTGCTGCTAATATACAACACAGCAGTTTGTGGGTTGTTTCTTTTCTGCACTGTTGACACAATACAAGCTGCAGCACGCACATCTCAGTAAAAACAAAGCAAGAAAATGTTATTTAAACCTAAATCCTGTACCATTTAGGCTTAAATGGTACAGGATTTCATGTTCATGATACACATGAACATGTGTTTCATGAACATGAAACACATGTTCATGTCCTGGTCATGTTCAGGACCAGAACATGAAACACAATGTTCTGGTCCTGGAGAACATTGAGTACTTGAGTACTGCAAGTCATTGACTTCTTAGATATATACTTTTTAAACCAATTTTAAATACTGTTTTATAGTTCGGACCAATTGGAATGTTTGTGTGATTGAATTGAAATAATTTTTGTAAAGTGCCTCAAGAAATAAATAAACTAAATAGAATTTTATTCTTTTATAAGTCTTGCATAAGACCACAGAGTGGTGGTGTGGTCTTTTTGAGTCTGTTTTTGAGTGTAATTACACAGATTAGACTGGAGATTGGAGGGCAAAAAGACTTTTACATTCCTTTATTCCTTTTACATTATCCATAGCCGCGCTGCCACTTTGCTCTGTTAAGTACTAAGTACTAGGTAGGTTTTCTCATTTAATCATGGAGGATCAGAGTGCGTTGCTCATCTCTATTCCTAGAGAAACAAACAAAAACCAACCAACAGAATAATATGAATGCATGTGAGAAGTGGAGATCGTTTGCAGATTTATTTTATATGTGAATCATCTTCTGAGAGTAGGTGGCTCTAATTTTGAACCACTCATCCTTTTTAAATTTAAATTCCTCAGACATTTTTCACTGGGTATCAAAGAAGAAACATAAGAGACAAGTAAAAACAGAGAAACTGGCTTCTGACAGGAAATACTTGTTTCCATGGCAATCTTGAGCATGTGCTCCTTTATATGATGACCTCACAGATGCAAAGCCCTTATCAGTACTGCCTCCTCCTCCTACATGGATGTGGCGTGTCTGCCTCCACACTAAACATCCTGCAGTCACATGGGAAACTGGGCTTTGTGTTGGCAAAACTGTGTCGCCTGTTATCACGGAATTTAACTACATTACACTGAATTAACATCTGAAGCTTTTTCTTCCTAATAAATATATTTATTAGGAAATATCCTAATGTAGAACACATTGTTCTATATAAAACCATTTCGCTCAGCTTTTCTGTTCCCTGTAATTTCTTGGATTGCTCTCATTCCTTTGATGATAAACTGGAAATCATAGTCAATTATTACAGGAATATCTATTATTTTTTATTTGTCAAGGGAGTTATAGACATAACCATACAAAATTGTATTCAAAGATTCAAAGAGTTTTATTGTCATACCATTTTGAAATGATTTGACAATACACAATGGTTGCTTGTGGTGCGAAATTTGAACTCAGGTCCCAGATTAACAAGTCTAAATAATAAATAATGGTGTTCTCTATTCTACACATTTTATACCATGTGTAAATAAATCAATACATTTTTAAAAAGTAAGAATTAAGTGCAGCTTCAGTTCAGGACTCTGGAGTTCGGCTGCAGGTTTCTCAGCCTGGTGACTCTGGATGCTTCTCAGCCTAAGGGAAGGGACTGGAACAGACTGTGTGCAGGATAGTGCAGGTGATGCACTCCTGCATCGTAAAGTGTTGAGGTCTGAGGTCTGTTGAGGTGTTGAGGTCTAAAGATTGAAGCCTCCTTCCTCCTTGAGAGATGGAAGGAAGAGCGATCCTTCCTTCCATCCAGGGTGGACCCTGGATTGCCGCAGGGCTGCATGCGGGCCTCCTTTTCACTCTGCTGACATATAACCAAGGATGGAAATTAAAAATTTTCTCCACCAGCCACAGTGGCTGGTAGAGAAATTTTCTACCGGCCACTCAGACATTTCACCAGCCACTGATCTTTTCTGTACAAGCAAATTATATAAAATATACGATTTATTCTTCTATGAAAACCGATTTAGTGACGATAAGTTTACCATACATATGTACGTATTATATTTAAACTAATTTAACATAACAATTAGTTGAAATAATTGTTTCAACTAATTGTTAGTTAGTTGAAACTAACAGTTAGTTTACACCTTGGATGTGTGGAGTTCAAGCACAGTGACTTGGTCACTTGTGAGACTGTACAGGGGGAACGTGGCTCCTCACATGCACAGGCTTTCCAACCCATACCAACTTCAGAAGAACGCAAGGAGCAGTGGGAACAAGGCCAAGCAGCCAATAAGTTCACTTGAAGTAGTATTACTTCAAGTGAACTTATTAGTATTATTAGTTTGCTGTTAGTATTAACAGCAAACTTTAACTACACGACCCTAAAATTCTTGCAATCATTTTCTATGTTGAACATTTCCAAATTTTGGCTACAATTCCCCCAGATAGTATTAAGTTAAGATGTGTCTAGTGACTTTTTAAAACAATTTTTAAATGGTTTCAACTGTTCTAGTTGAACAAATAATATATACCGGTATTTGTTCTATTTGTTTCCCCTTACGTTTTCTATTGAAATTCGCAATTATTCTTACTTTTACTTAAAACATCTCAGAACGTGTTCATTATTAATTCCACCGCCGTCATTATTTGTGTGTTATCCCAGAGTTTTTCTCACTACCTGCTTTCCCCACTCACTCACACCTGCCCTCCTGCCTCTTCGTGAACATGTTCACTTCTTCTAATCGGGCAGCAGCATACCTGAACTTTTCCTCTATTAAGGAAGAGTTCACTAGAAGGAAGGAAATGCCCAGTATAACGCTTTTATTTTATTGACAGAGCGAGCAAAAGCAAGCAGAGAGTTTGAGCAAAGACTAAGTCTGAGCGTGAGGAGAAGTTTTGAGAAGAAAGACATGAAGTCCTGCTTTCAAAATGAAATTGTGTGCTTTTGAATTATGGCAGACAAAGTCCTCCATACCTGTGGAAGCAATATTTAGTTTAGTACTTTAACGTTTTGTCTTTCTTTTGGTTAATTCAGAACTTAAGATCCAGAGAAACTCCTATTAGTTTAGGACTAATTATTCTTATTCTTATTAAACATGGAGAACCAATATTTAGTTGTTTTTTAGTTGTTTCTTCTTGTTTTACTTTTGGTTTTATTGTTTTGTTTGTATTTCCTTCATGTAAAACACTTTGAACTACACTTTGTGCTATATAAATAAAATTACCTTCCTTTATGTCTTTATGTTAAGGCCCATTTTGGAAGAATGGTCCCAGAAGCACATTTGTGAGTTCAAGGCCCAGCCCAAAGCATAAGCAAACTAAGCAGCCGCTAAGGGCCCCCCTCAGTGGAACTTTTTTTTTTTTTTTTAGTAATAATTTCTATGTCATTATAATATCAAAAATACACAATTTCACTATGAAGTGATTTGATTTTACAAAAATACATATTTGTAGAAATTATTATTTTATTGATAAAAAAATAAAAATGAATTGCTCTTGGTCTGGTGGTCACGGTAGGTACCGCACGCTTCGCCAGTAACATGAGCTGCTGTGCAAAGTGCAGTGAGCATCCAAACGTCCAAAGCTCCGGTCAGAAGTTAAGTAAGCAAAACAATGTCTCAAACAAGGACTTATCCTTCAAGGAGGGAGAAAAGAAAGAGGAAGAATAAAAATAAAAAAAAGCCAAGATAAAGGTTTGTTTTAATGTGCTTTTAATTTAAGATTAATCTTAAATGTAAGATTAATCTTACATTTAAGATTGTAAGATCTTAAATGATCTTAAAGATTTAAGATTGACATCTTAAATGTAAGATTAATCTTACATTTAAGATTATATTAAATGTAATCTCTTACATTACATTTAATGTAATGTAAAATATTTATAAAGCTACTAATAGAAAATTAGCTTGTACGGTTCAGTTCAACAGCCAAACATTTATGTATTTTCTGTGAAACTGAGTTTAAACTTTAAATTAGTTGATTCTCATCGGCTATTTTTGGCTTCAAAACGTCATGTTTGATAATGTTTGATAACAATAAATAAAACTTCTCAATGTTTGAAATTGTCTAGCAAAATGTTTTTACGTCAGGCAACTATGTAGTTGCTACATTGATGTAGCAACTATCAATGTAGCAACTCTATGCTGTAATTGGGGATATGTTGTTTGCTGCTGAGCATAATCATTTTGTGGCTAAAACAAACATTATTTTTACATCAAATTCTAAGTTATGTGAAACTTCTGTTAAAATCATTGAAGGCTCAGAAGTACCAATCCACTTTCTCAGGGGAGAAAAACTCACCTGGTATAAATTACATTTTTAGCTATTGGAGTTACGCTTAGGAGAAATTAATTTAATCAAAGAATGTCATGAATATGTGTGTAGATTCCAGTTTTCTGGCTGATCGCTGGTTATTGATCTTTAAAAAGCCTGACCTGCCGATTTTGATTTTGTCTGAAAATATAGCAAGAAAGTCACTGAGTTGGCAACAGTGGGGTGAATATTGTTAACTGCCTGATGGGCTAGTCTGTTGGTCAAACCTCTCACTGTAAAGCAGAAGAGGACAGAGGCTGATTTTTAAACCTTTGCTGACGAAGATAAGATTAGGGGATAAGATGGGATTCACATGTAAGTATCGGCTAATCACGATCCCCCAAAATTAAGGAAATTGGCGCCCCGAAATCAACTGATTGATAACTCAGTTGACCAATCCTATATCCTATATTATGTATATGTGAATTACATACATACATACATCGGTATGTAAACAGCATGTAAACAGCACTGCCAGAGATGCAATAAGTTTATAGGAGGTGTGTGATCAGCAATCAGTCCACATTGTTAACAGAACTAGAGGGCCCCAAAACCAGCTTGGGCCCTGTGTGAGTTGGATGAGAAGGCCTGGTTCTCAGTCTCCGCTGTAATTCATCCCAAAGTTGTTGAGGTCAGGCCATTCAAGTTCATCCACACCAGACTCTGTCATCCACCTTGCTTTGTGCACAGTCATATTGGAAGAGGAAGGGACCAGCTCCAAAATGTTACCACAAATTTGAGAGCATGGAATTGCTCAAAATGTGCTGGAGCACTCAGAGTTCTTTTCACTGAAACTAAGGGGCCAAACCCAGCTCCTGGAAAAACAACCCCCTTCGCTGTGCCAAACTTTACACTTGGCACAATGCAGTCAGACAAGTACTGGCAACCTCCAAACCCAGACTTGCCAGATGGAGAAGCGCGATTCTCCAGAGAATGTGGAGTAACAGTGTTCTAGAATCCAGTGCTTTACACCACAGTGCACTTTGCACTTGGTGATGTGCAATGCACATCCAAGATAGCTTGGATGCAGCTGGTTTCCATGGTTTTCAAATTAGCTCAAGAACAGTGTACATGAAATGTCATGAGCTAATCTGAAGGTCACATGAAATTTGTATATAAGGTCTGTAGTGATTGACTGCAGAAAGTTGGCGACCTCTTCACACTATGCACTTCAGCATAGTTTATGTAGCCTACAAATTTGTGGCTAAGTTGTTGTTCCTAACCACTTCCATTTTCTTATAATACAGTTGACTGTGGAGAGAGAAGAAATTTCATGAATTGTTGCACAAGTGGTATCCTATTGTTTCAATTCGGTGTTACCAAGAGGTCGTGGGTGGAGAAAGAGCAGAACACTGAGAGGGAATAGAGTAGCTGTCCAGACTTTTATGCAACCTCCATTTTAACAGAACAGAACCTATCTCGCCTCTCCTTGGGCGAGACCTTATCGTGGTGGAGGGGTTTGAGTGCCCCAATGATCCTAGGAGCTATGCTGTCTGGGGCTTCATGCCCCTGGTAGGGTCACCCAAGGCAGACAGGTCCTAGATGAGGGACCAGACAAAGCGCAACCCGAAGACCTCACACACTACCGTGTGTGAGGTCGAGAGGTTCCGGCTAGAAATAGTCGGTCTCACCTCGACGCATGGCTCTGGTTCTGGAACCAGTCTCCTTGAGAGGGGCTGGACATACTTCCACCCTGGAGTTGCCCAAGGTGAGAGGCGTCGGGCAGGAGTGGGCATACTTGTTGCTCCCCATCTCGGCGCCTGTATGTTGGGGTTTACCTCGGTGAACGAGAGGGTAGCCTCTCTCCGCCTACGGGTGGGGGGACGGGTCCTGACTGTCGTTTGTGCTTAGGGGCCGAACGACAGTTCAGATTACCCACCCCTTTTGGAGTCCTTAGAGGGGGTACTGGAGAGTGCTCCTCCTGGGGACTCCCTTGTTCTGCTGGGGGACTTCAACGCTCACGTGGGCAATGACAGTGAGACCTGGAGGGGCGTGGTTGGGAGGAACGGCCCCCCGGATCTGAACTCGAGCGGTGTTCTGTTGTTGGACTTCTGTGCTCATCATGGATTGTCCATAACGAACACCATGTTCAAGTATAAGGGTGTCCATATGTGCACTTGGCACCAGGACACCCTAGGCCGCAGTTCGATGATCGACTTTGTCGTCGTTTCATCGGATCTGCGGCCATATGTCTTGGACACTCAGGTGAAGAGAGGTGCGGAGCTGTCCACTGACCACTACCTGGTGGTGAGTTGGCTCCAATGGTGGGGGAGGAAGCCGGTCAGACCTGGCAGGCCCAAACATGTTGTGAGGGTGTGCTGGGAACATCTGGCGGAATCCCCTGTGAGGCGGAGCTTTAACTCCCATCTCCGGCAAAACTTCGAACACGTCCCGGGGGAGGTGGGGGACATGGAGTCTGAGTGGACCGTGTTCCATGCCTCCATTGTTGAGGCGGCCGATCGGAGCTGTGGCCGCAAGGTTGTCGGTCCCTGTCGCGGCAGCAACCCTCGAACCCGTTGGTGGACACCTTCGGTGAGGGATGCCGTCAGGCTGAAGAAGGAGTTCTATCGGGCCTTTTTGGCCTGTGGGACCCCAGAAGCAGCTGATGGGTACCGGCGGGCGAAGCGGCATGCGGCTCACCTTGCTCACAATGGCAGGTGGTTGCTGAGGCAAAAACTCGGGCGTGGGAGGAGTTTGGAGAGGCCATGGAGAAAGACTTCCGTACGGCTTCGAGATGATTCTGGTCCACCATCCGGCGTCTCGGGGAGGGGAAGCAGTGGGGATGGTGTGCTGCTGACCTCTACTCCTGCCATTATGAGCCGGTGGGCAGAATACTTCGAAGACCTCCTCCAATCCCACCAACATGCCTTCGTTTGAGGAAGCTGAGCCTGGGACTCTGGGTTGGGCTCTCCAATCTCTGGGGATGAGGGATGGTTAAAAAGCTCCTCGGTGGCAGGGCCCCGGGGGTGGATGAGATCCACCCGGAGTTCCTTAAGGCTCTGGATGTTGTAGGGTTGTGTTGGTTGACGCGACTCTGCAATATCGCATGGACATCGGGGGCAGTTACCCTGGATTGGCAGACTGGGGTCCCCCCTGTTCAAAAAGGGGGACCGGAGGGTGTGCTCCAATTATAGAGGGGTCACACTCTTAAGCCTCCCTGGCAAGATCTATTCAGGGGTCCTGGAGAGAAGGGTCCATCGGATAGTCGAACCTCAGATTCAGGAAGAGCAGTGTGGTATTTGTCCTGGTTGTGGAACACTGGACCAGCTCTACACCCTCCCTCAGCAGGGTCCTGGAGGGTGGATGGGAGTTCGCCCAACCAGTCTACATGTGTTTTGTGGACTTGGAGAATGCGTTCGACCGTGTCCCTCGGGGAGCCCTGTGGGGGGTTCTCCGGGAGTATGGGGTACCGGGCCCTTTGGTACCGGACTGTCAGGTATCAGGTATGCGGACCAGACTCTGACCGGTGTCAGAGTCTTGCCGGCAGGAAGTCGGGCTCGTTTCCGGTGAGAGTTGGACTCCGCCAGGGCTGCCCTTTGTCACCGATTCTGTTCATCACTTTCATGGATGGAATTTCTAGGCGCAGCCAAGGTGTTGAGGGGATCTGATTTGGTGGCCTTAGGATCTCATCTCTGCTTTTTGCAGACGATGTGGTCCTTTTGGCTTCATCAGGTCGTGATCTGCAGCTCTCGCTGGAGCGGTTCGCAGCCGAGTGTGAAGCGGCCGGGATGAGGATCAGTGCCTCCAAATCCAAGGCCATGGTCTTGAGCCAGAAAAGGGTAGAGTGCCTTCTCCGGGTCAGGGGGGGCGTCCTGCCCCAAGTGGAGGAGTTCAAGTATCTCGGGATCTTGTTCACGAATGGGGGAAGAAGGGAGCGGGAGATCGACAGGCGGATTGGCGCAGCATCTGCTGTGAAGCGGGCGCTGTGCCGGTCTGTCGTGGTGAAGAGAGAGCTGAGCCAAAAAGCGAAGCTCTCGATTTACCGGTCGATCTACATTTCCACCCTCTATGGTCATGAGCTTTGGGTCATGACCGAAAGAACGAGATCGCGGATACAAGCGGCCGAAATGGGTTTTCTCCGTAGGCTGTCTGGGCTCTCCCTTAGAGATAGTAATCCGGGAGGGACTCAGTGTAGAGCCGCTGCTCCTTCACATCGAGAGGAGCCAGTTGAGGGGCCTCACCAGGAAGGCCCCTGGTGAGGTGTTCTGGGCACGTCCCACCAGGAAGAAGACCCAGGACACGCTGGAGGGACTATGTCTCTCGGCTGGCCTGGGAACACCTTGGCCAGCCGCTAAAGAAGCGGTTACATGTTTTACAGTCATCTGAAGTCATCTCGGTGGAAGAAGTGGCCGGGGAGAGGGAAGTCTGGGCCTCCCTTCTGAAGCTGCTACCCCCGCGACCCGACCCCGGATAAGCGGAAGAAGATGGATGGATGGATGGATGGATGGATGGATGGATGGATGGATGGATGGATGGATGGAGAATCCGTCTCGGGCACACCTAAAAAAACCAACGAAGAAGAAAGAAACAGCTCCTCTTAAAGGCACAGCACAATTTCTTAGCTATGGATCAACTGCAGTAAATAACCAGTGTTGTATAGTAACGAAGTAAAAATACTTCACTACTTTACTTAAGTATATTTTGGAGTACTTCATACTTTCCTCGAGTATGAAAATTTTTGATGACTTTCACTTTTACTTCACTATATTTCCGAACTTAATTGGGTACTTTTACTCCGATACATTTTCAATGTGTGGTTTAGTTACTCGTTACAAAAAAGCGAGAGAGAGAAACGCAAGTGTTTTGACCCCACCTACTGATTAGCAAGTAGCAAGTAGGCTACCGAACAAAGTCGGTAGCCTACTTGCCTGGGCTGGTTCATCACCTCCAATAGGATACACCTGTTTCGCTTCTCCCATTAAACACAAAGCAAGTCTCGCAATCAGCAGCAGCCACATAGAGGCGGAGACGGAGACCACAACGACTGCAACTACGTCGGACACGGCTCCGGGGGAACCACCAGCTGGCGATGAGAGCCCATGGCCTTATTTAAACACAATATACTCTTTCGTGGGTGTTAAAGATTCGTCTTACCGCATGCAGTGTATGTTATTCCTGCCCGAAGGTGTGGAAATTCTATCTTACAAAAACTCCCCATCCAACTTGAAGAAACACATCGAGGTAACGTCTTATGAAATGGTTATAATCCTCCTGTTTCAGTAACTATAGCTTGGTCACTAGACACTATACTGTATTGTGAAACGTTGACCATAAATGAACTTTGTTTGGCATTGTTTCAGTTCCACACGTGGTGTATTTAGCTTAGGCCTAATGTTGACTGTAGCAGGCTACCTAGACTCCTCTGTTCAAGGGGGGACAGAAGCCATAGCGATAGCAATTTAGACTAAATTTAACGAATATAGGAAAGGCATGCAAGTTCAAAACCAGGTTTACAGATGCCAATAAGCTGCATTTCCCTCCCAATTCTTTTTTTCTTTTGCATAATGACCAGTTGTGTGCACCACCTGCTGACTGTAGCATTGACTGATTCACTGATTTGTGAAGTAGAGTAATCGTAACAGCTCTTTTTCTTCATGTTGGCCGCATTTTCTGTACTATTTATTTTTCTCATTTTCAGCACTGACCTTACTTGAAGGGAAAACTTAAGGCTTACAAAAACTTTGTATTTTCTGTCCTGGAGGGTATACTAAGAAGCTGGTTCAGTTGTAAAAAAGGTTAAGTTAACCTTGTGCTATAGGTAAAGCACCTAATTTTTTTAACTAAATGATGCCTGCAGGTATATCTATTAGCAGGTTTAATTTTGCCTGCACTTGGTTGTGTACATTATTTTAAGTGTATTTGACAAGTTTACCAAAATATAAAAAATGTCATTCAAACTGCATTTGCCTTGTTTTACTTTTTACTTGTACTTTTCATTACATTACTTGAGTACATCCATTTTTACAGTAATTTCCATACTTAAGTACAAGAAGTTTCAGATACTTTAAGACTTTAACTCAAGTAACATTTCAGTCAGTGACTTGGACTTTTACCAAAGTCATATTTTGGAGAGGTACTTATACTTTTACTTGACTCTGAGATTTCAGTACTTTATACAACACTGTAAATAACTGATCTTGTATGTAACCACATTAATTCAAAAGGAAAAATAAATCATCTTACATATCACAGTTGGAATTCTCTGTTTCTCTCTGTTCCAAACAGAACATGATTCAGTCATAATCTTAAACAAAGAGCATCCTGTCTTTCTGATTCAGATGGAAGAAAGTAGTGATATATGGGGAGATATATCTCCCCATATATATATGGGGACTTCATTCACTTCATTCACCATTCACCATTCAGGATGCCCCTCATGCATCCTCTGGAGACATCCACAAGTTAATGTTGCTTAGTAATGCTCTTGCCCTGATTAAGGTGGGCTTTAAAGCTCTGGACATGTTCATTACTCTCTGCTGGCTGCATAATGAGTCCCACAGAGGAAAATTATTAACAGCGCCCATCCTTTCAAATTACAAGTTAGGTGCAAATCAAACTCAGTTCAACAATTGCTGTCTCTTTCAGTGCCAAAATGTCAGATCACACATCCAATCAGGCGCTGATTGATAGGAAAAGTGCAGGATATTTTCACCATGGATATATTTTTAAGAAATTGAATATCTCTTTTCACTGCTTTGCTGATGATGTGCAAAATATACAAGCCCCTCAAGAAACTACATAAAGATGACTCCCTACAGATTGCAATGGATGAACCAAAATTTTCTTCACTTAAATCTAAATAAAACTCAAATTATTTTGTTTGTACAAAAGAAATTCTTGGTTCCCTTGCTGCTATTAGAAATCTTGGTGTCATTTTTGACAGTTGTCTGAAATTGAATAAGCAATTTCTGAATAAGCTCTGTCGTGAAAGGTCAGTGACAGGCAGCTCGTTTTATCGTTTGAAATGAAAAATTAAAAAACAAAAATAAACTTGTTTTTCATTTCTTAAGGCAAAATTGAGATTTTTAATAATCTCATAACATTGGCCCATTTCTCAAACTTTTCCTACTTGATAGATGTGGGAAATACCTACATTTTTATTGCATCTTTTGGATAATCATACTTTTCTCCATGCGTGTTTGTGACATAACATTTTATGTGCGGAAAAAATTAGTGGTGGTAGAGGGCCGAAATGGGTTAAATTTGGGGAATGTTTTCTGTCTGACGAGAGTTTCAAACCAACCAGATTGGTTTAAATTAATTATTTTTAGATTTTCTTTTCAGAGATAGAGTCTCTGAAAACATTTCACAAGGACTGAGACACAGACTGACCAGGTCAATAATAATTTGTGGAACACTTCAAATCACTTCTTAAAACTCATTTTTATTCTTTAGCTATAAAGAATAAAATGTCTATAAGGCCTGACATTGTAATTTACTTGCTCTGTCTGTTTTAACTTGTGTTTGATTTTTATGTGTTTTATGAATACTGGACAGTATTCATCTTTTTAAGTTAAGTTAATATTTTTTCCTAAAAGTGCTTTATAAATAAAATTTATATTGACATTGACATTGACCATGGGCTCTGTTCATGTATGAACATGTATGTGAGGTATTGCAGATATTGCAGATATTTTATGAATACTATCCTATGTATCCTATGTAAATACTATGTATTTATACAACACAAGTTGTTCCACAAATTAGGAGCAGTGACAGCAAATGACTGGTCTCTGCTTTTCAGTCTGGTTCTGGGAATATGCAAGAGCACCCTTGTCCCTTAGAGGGGTCGGGAGGGGTGCTGGTGTCTATCTCCAGCTAACGTTCCAGGTGAGAGGCGAGGTACACCCTGCACAGGTCGCCAGTCTGTCGCAGGGCAACACAGAGACAGACACAACCATGCACACACACACACCTAGGGAGAATTTAGAGAGACCAATTAAATTAAAAACAGTCATGTTTTTGGACTGTGGGACCCGGAGAGAACCCACACAGGCACAGGGAGAACATGCAATCTTCGTGCAGAAAGACCCCGGGCAGGGAATCGAACCCAGGACCTTCTTGCCATGGAGAACAGAACATGTCATGAAAACCAAGACATGCTTGGGTTTCATGTCTTAAAGGTCACACAGCTTAATTTCTCTTTGATGAGTATTTGGTATGACATTAAACATGGTCAGCTTTGAAATGTGTTTTGCTTCAGATTAAATTCTGATTTACAATCAGATTACACAAGCTACAGAATAACAGGATGTAGGTGAAATGCTTTGTTTCACCTACATCCTGTGTAGTTGCACATTTCATTAAATTTGGGAATGTTACTAACACATACTCAGATGTGTTAGTGATATCAGATATTTTGTTGTAAATCTGACCTTACTACATCCTGCCGAAAAAAACCCCAAACAATTTCGCAATTGCTATGTTGCAAAATTTCTTAAATAAAAAAAGTTTGTTTAGGTTTCCTGTTGTCGTCTTCTTCGTGGTTTGTGCCGGTGGCAAAATTTGGTTATTGATCATGTGACTCGCTATGCAAAAATTGTGTTTCCATTGCAGCTTTGAACTGTCTATCAAAAACAAGCTTGCTTTTTAAATTGTCATTTTTCCATTAAGCAAATTTAATTTTGAAAAGTCAAATTGGTCAAATGTCAATATGGTCAGTGGAAACGCAGCTATTGTCGAGTCTTTGCCATGTTATTTTTAGTGACTATGGAAACTTTTTGGCTATGGTCAAAAAGTTTCCATAGACCAAGTCACATCCTTGGGGATTTGTTACTGAACTACAGATATATACTAAATTTAATATTCCCTGTTCATAGATTTTTTTGGAATGTAACTCAAAATTATTTGTCTAAAATTAGCCAGTTTGTGGATTTTGTTCTAAAACACATCTTAAATATTTGAAAGACAATGCACCTTGGGAAACTGAAAGAAACAATGCCCACATGCTGGGACTTGCAATTCAGGCAATTCAGGTCTGTTTTTCATTTTCTCACGTTCTGACTGGCTGTACTTTATCTGTGTGGTTAACACAGACAATCTGTATCAAATTTGAATACAAATGTAAAGTTAAATGCTGCATCAAACCGGAACATATTGCTTCTCATTCTTCCGCTGCGGGTCTGCTCTCATTTAGACCGGACCTGTCCTGATGGGGGCACATCGCCTTTTTTTTTTAGTTTGCTTTATTTTTAGACTATCTGAAAGTCATTATGATATGAAAAATACAAAAGAAAGCAGCTGAAGATATAAAAGTAGTTCAACAATCTCGATTACTGCATTTAAAAATTCAGATGCCTAGACTGCCCAGACACACGGAAAAACAAGCAAAAAGCCACTGAAGACCGTTTACCAATGTAAGAAATGTCTAGGTCTTTATTACATTCAACAGTACAGTACACCACAATTGCACATTTTCACCAGATAATAGCAGCATTCTGACTGGCAACAGACTAATTAATAGGCACAATGAAAACATAAAAAATACAAATATACATTTGAAATGAGCTGTGGCACTTCAGCTGTTCATTTGCATGCTTAAAATACAAAAAATAAATTCACACTATAGTACATGCTGTTTCCCCACCATCGACTCATTTTCAGTGTTAGAAAACAGGCAGGGTCAATAAAAAGTCAGCCTCTCCTTTACTTTCCAAACATTACTCTCACAGAGTACAAGTCATTCAGTGCATTCCTGGTTCAGTAAAGTCTTTTCATTTGCTTTTTGTAAAAATCAACTTCTTTAAATGCTGGTCTCCAGATAAGCTGAGATGTGGAGAAGAAAGTGATCAAACCTGTCACGAATCATTTGAGGTACTCAAATGTTTTCAGTACCTTGATTATTAAAATTCGTCGAGTCACATTACCTTCCTCAAAGCTTTGTTAAGTTATGTTTTACTATTTAGCGCAGTGTGTTACAGACAGGTGATTATTTTTGTTGCGTAACGTTCTCACGTCCAGCTTTGACTTGTTCAGGTTATGCTAGAAGCATAACCTCCAATTTTCAAGTTTTTCCGAGGCATCCAAAGGGAGTTCATTGATTGATGATAAAGTCCGGCTTTTAGCGTTTTTCGGGACACCAAAGAGCATCCTGAAAATGACTGGCATGGAGTATGACAGCAGTTCTTTTGCCTAGTTGGTGGTTCGGAACACGGTGGGTGTATGAATATGGGTGGAGCAAAGACTGATGCAGATAGACAGAACTCAGCAGGCTGATGCTTAGCGTAAGTGTAGGATTACGGACAAACCAGAAAATAAATTTACTACCATGGATACAACAAATGGATGGCGACATACATGGTTCTGTGTGTAACGAAAGGTGCCAAATCCCATCGTGCACTTGGACACAAAAGCTAGAAGTGGTTGGGCAAAGTGAGACTTCACCTATTAAATTGACTGAAGATGAGAGACATGAGAGCCTTTGTGAGCCTGCTGTTTTACTATTAAACTGAATATAATTTAAGATTTTGACAGAATTTTTGTCAAAGTTAAATTAGTCACCTGTTATAATTTTTTAAGCTACAGGAAAGTAGTTGCTTTCCTGTAGCTCAAATATATAAATTTGGGCCGATTTTGGGCAGTATGTGCCAGTATTTTATTTTATGAAATTTTTTATTCAATTACTCGCTTAATTGACAGAATAATGGATACAATACTCAAATAGTAAAATTGTTGTTTATAACAACCCTACAAAGTTTTAATCTATTTTTGCCTAATTCTAGAAGTGTAAATTTGTTTAAGAGAGAAGATACCACAGTTCCTGTGCCTGTGGACATATTGCTTAATTTTGGCCAAAGTCTCATATAGCTTCTTAAGTTTCAATTCAACTTTGGTACAAACATATAATAGACCTGAAACCTGTACATGGACTCAATTTCACTTCTTACTAAAATAAAACCTTTCTAATACAAAAGCAGCCTCTGAAGGTGGAAGTGTCTTTGATTTAAGATGATTTTAATGGTTGTTTGATTATTCAAGCTGGGAATAATTTCAAATGCATACAGACTCAAAATGCAACCACACTTCCATTTTCCCCAATACAGTGAGCTTCAAGATTTAAGACTGGGGGAGATAACAGCTTCAATGGGAGATGTAAATGTAATTATAAATCATGCATGAAAATGGAAGGCAGGATATTTCTGAAAATATGCTAGTAGAACCTTAACATCTACTATGCAATGTTAAGGCCATAACCAGGCACTGTTTAGGACCAGTGCCTGTTAATGACAGGTTAGGACCATCGAAGATCAAAATTTAAGATCAGAAATTTTAATCTCAAAGGACATGTTTAGGTCTGAATAACTTCTTCCTGCTCAGACACCAAGCAACAGACTGGTTGCCAATGATGACATCACAGTTGTGATAAGTTGACTTATGTCTGATAATGTTCCTCAACTGCATCCATCTGTACACACAGCCTGTAAACAGCAGGTTCTGATGTGATGGGATTAATTGCAAGCTGCAACTGACGAGGAGTCACTGAAAACTGCAGTTGTTTAGAATGAGAAGCTTGTTTCAAAAAGGAAAAACTTTCTTGTTTCCTTTTTGGATGGTGGTGACTGATAGACGCACAGCATTGTGGGGGCTTTGGTAAATGACCTGTACTGTATAGTGGACACCAAAAGGACACCAAAACACTTCACACTACATTCAGACATTCACCCTTTCACACAGTGGTGATGGCCATAGGGCACACTTACAGTGGCTGCCATGTACCACTGAACACAAGCAATGCGGGTGAAATATCTTAGCTAAGAACTCATCGACAGAAGTGGACAGAGTGGGACTTTAACGGGTAAACCACCGACTGCAGGACAACTAGTACCACCATCCCCATTTTAGGTTTAGGTGGGGGCTTTATGTTCAGGTAGAACACAATATCGAAATCAAAATGTCAAAAATGTTTGAGAAAAAAATTTGAGATAAATTCATGTTTTCTAGAAAAAACATAGAAATGCTGAAAAATTTAAACGACCAACGTTTCCTTCCATCTTGTTGCTGTTTGTGTATGTGTTTCAAGAGGGGTATAGATTGTGGTAATAGCTGTGGTATTTACTTGCAGCAAAAGATTATGGGGAGTTTAAAGTAGAAAAGCAATGTAGGTTGTGAGGTCGCTTTTACACAGTGTCAAAAGTGTACGGAACTACATATAATATCTGTAAGTATCAGATAATAATAGCAGTATTAATATTGAATATGCGTGCATCCTTAGATTAAACCCCTGGGTATATGCAGTGTTCTCACACTGCACATGAGAACACTCCAAACAGATCTCCTAGGTATCTAGGAGTCTGTCCCTTCAGCAGCTACTTATACCAACTCGGCCCCCTGGCTTTTCAAAGCAGTGCTACTTTCAGCCTGAGCTTCTACTGAGAGAAATAAAGTACCAAGCAACCTCAAATGCAAGTTACATGGATTAAAAGTGGGGTTTCTAACAATATTATAAGACTGGATTTTCCCTTTAAACCACAGAGCGATGCTCTCCACATACATACACAGCACTGGGCTGGATGCGTCTCTTGGTGTTGCCTGGCAGCTGAGGAAGAAACTTGAAGTATTTGGGCATCAGATCGAGGCAGGCATCTCGGAACTTTTTGATCCTCCAGTAGTAGATGAGAGGGTTCAGGGCAGACTTGAGGTAGCACAACCACAAGAGCCATGTGCTAATTTGGAAAAAGCTGTCTTTGTGGTAAAAGCCAAAACTGAAGGTAGTCACCAGACTGTAGGTAGTAAAGGGCGCCCAACACACTGTAAATATGGAGAAGAGAATGAGGATGGTGGTGAAGGCACGGGTCTTGAAGCTCATGTCTATGTTCATCTGGAAGGGCTTCTGTAGGCTCAGCAGGCCCAGCTTGCTGGCCTGGCTCAGACACATGCTGTCTGGGTGGCTGTGGATACGAATGGCGTTGTGGCGGATGGTGTTCAGGATCCCCATGAATGTGTACAGCATGACCAGAAAAGGTATGAAGAAGAAAACTAGCATGAGGATCAAGACGTAAGCATGGTATCCTGGGTCAGCGCTGTAACCAAAAACACACTGAGGGGCTCTGGGGGGGATTTGCAGGCGAGGGGAACCTACAGCCAAAGGAGAGGAGAAAACCGAAGAGAGCACCCAGGTGATCACAATGAGCAGCTTGGCTCTCTGTGGGCTGAGCTTGTCTTGTTTCTGGACAATAATCAGAAATCTGTCAATACTTATTATAAGCAAAATAGCTCCACCTTCAATCACAAACAACCAGAAGAGCATGGCAGACAGCCGGCAGAAAGTGTTCCCAAAGATCCAGGTAGTGGTCATAACAGTGACTAAAGCGAACGGCATGTTGAAGATAGCCAGCATCATGTCTGCAAACGCCAGGTTGGCCAGGAGAATGTTGATGGCGGAGCGCATGGCAGATCTCTGGTACACCATCAGGCACACCACCACATTTCCTGCAAGGGCCACCAGTAGGATGGTTGCCATGACGAGGCTGAAGAAGACCTGCAGAGGTAGGCCGAGGCCTGGGGCCATTGCTAAGGACTTCTCCGTCGGGGCGACTGGCTGCGGCGCAGACCCAGAGCCCAGGGACATGTTCGCCATGGAGACGCCCTCCATTAGCACCGTCTCTGATGGGTTAGAACCCCCATGACGCAGTGGAGAAGTGTGTTAATGTCCCACAGTTCTGGAAGGGGTACAGTGGAGCGAAGCCTTCCTTTCCAAAGTAAGTGTGCATCATCATGAGAAATATGGTGCTGGAGGTCCATATGTACCTCCTAAGGTCATGGTGTCATCTTCACAGCTGTAGAATCCTAGAATTCAAACACAGAAAAAACAGAACACATGAATCAGATCATATAAAAAAACATTAAAAGGATATTTCAGATTTATTTAAAGAGAAGGTTTAATAGATAATGAAACCGACGTGACATACTGAAAAAAGATGGAAGACTGTTCAGACTCAAGCACAAAAAATACCAATTTAAACTTATTCACTCACAAACATAGGTTCATTTGATACAAAACATTAAATTTTGTGTTAATACATAAAATTACTTGAGCTAAGAAGGGCTAAGACAAACTGCAGATGCCATGCTACTGTTGAATATTTCTCTCTTTTCTGCTAGACTATTCCAGCAACCCAGCATGGGTGGAAGCAGAAGAATTCCCAGTTACCTTCACACAACAGAATTTACAATATGTTGTAAATTCTGAAATTTACAACAAGAGTCCCTGGACTACAGGGGTGGGCAATCCTGGTCCTCGAGGGCCGGTGTCCAGCAACTCTTAGATGTCTCTCTGGTTCAACACACTTGAATCCAACAGCTGAATCACCTCCCAAGTGCAGTCAAGTTTTCCAGAGTCCTGCTAATGACCTCATTATTTGACTCAGGTGTGTTGAAGTAGAGATACATCTAAAAGTTGCAGGAGACCTGCCCTCGAGGCCTGGAGTTGCCCATTTGCCTTAAGGACGTCTTTAGGCAAATGAGGGTCATCCCACTCCCTGTACTTGTCCCTTAAGTTTCAAGCAAAAATCATTGCTCTTGTGGTAAGAGGTGTAATGAAACCAAGAGGATCATACTGTTTTGCCAAAACTTTGTAAATGTAATGTATTGTCAGTTTGTTTTCCAGCACTGAACGATGTCTGTAAAGGTAATTCTTGCTTCTCCACTTCTGTATTTGATGACCACCTTTTGTCTTTACACGTTCAATTTGGAAAATAACCTCTCAATCTAATTTATATGTGTTACTCCAGGAGTTACTCCAAACCTGTTGTATTAACGTAGCTATACAAGTAGCTACGCAAAGGTGTGCAGCGCAATTGAGGAGCGCTTTGGCTCTGATGGAGAACATTGCCAATGGAAGGATTCAGAGGGAGTGTGTGTTCAGAGATCATATTGATCTGCTGGGAAATCTTGATGGTGGTTTATTATTGTTTAGATTGCCTGGACTGATCATTCTGGAGCTCTGAGCAAAACTTAAAGAAGGAGCCGTGCGGTACCGGTACCGGTACAACTGCAGTCGTTCTTCAGTCGAGCCATGCCTGCTTTATGAATGTGCCTTTATGGACAGAGAGCATCTCCATTCTGCAAATATACAACTTATGCACATAATTTCTCTATTTCTCTATAGAATAAACGCCCACATTCCCCACTCAAAGGACTTTCTGACATGCTGTCTGCCTGGCTGAACACCCATACTGTTCAAACAGGCATTTGCACTTTCTCTTTATTTTCTTTTTATGATTTGGATTTTTTTTGCTTTAAAATGTATTATTTTTATTTTTGTGAGGTGATCTTATGTGCCCTGAAAGGTGGAGACAGGGCAGACCATTTCGCTCTATTTCCCACAAATTCAGATGTATAAAGGAAAGGTGCGCACGTGGCTGCGCACCTTTCCTTTATACATCTAACCCTCCCTAACCCCCATCCGAATTTTTTTGTGTGCCACACTTTTCTAAATTTGTCTGTACGCCAAGTACAGACAAATGTACTTGGTGTCAGTTTTAGTGTGAAAACTGCGCACTCTTTTATGCCTGAAGCCCCTGGTCTGTCCCCACGCCATTCTGTTTGATGTAGTGAGGTCCTTCTCATCCGACAAGGTAAGAAAGTCTCAAAAGTCGAAAGAACAGGCAAGCTAATCCGTGCGCTGGTGTTGATCAACAGCTGGCGATTCTTGCGCATTTTGCGATTTGTACAAGAAGTATATTACTACTTGTTCAGTTTGAAACATGTACATTTGAGAAACTACTTTCACATGTGATTGTTGAGGTTTATATTTATGCATTGTTTTATACACATTTTTGAATTATGTTGTAGCCTACACTTAAAATTTTTCTTTTACACTTGTGGATCACATTTTTGGGGGGTTTGTAAACAAACATCTTCACCAAATAGCAAAGGTGAAATCAATCTTAGCAAGACCTGAAATTAATCCATGCTTTTATTGAAGTTTGAAATGGATTATATGCAGGCATTAGCCAGACTTCTCTTGCCCACCTGCAGCTTGTGCAGAACTCTGCTGCTTGTCGGTTAGCTCAGACCCATAGGCAACAGCACATCGATTGCATCCTAGAGTACCTTCACTAATTAATTTTAAGAGTTATTTGTTTTCAACATGAAAATTATTAGTTGTTTGCTTGACCTTGACCTTGCTCCACCATATCTATCTCAGCTGCTTCAGCCTTACTGCTACCCCCAACCTCTAAGTTCAACCGATCGGTTGCTGCTGATAGTCCCTAAAACTAGACTGAAGCTCAGAGGTAAGAGAGCATTTTCTGTTTCTGCTTCAAAGATATGCAACAAGTTACCTTTTAGTGTCAGACAGGCCTCGGCTCTTTCTGTTTTCAAATCTATTAAAAACATACTTTTATTCCTTGAATTTTAACCCACTGTAATCTTGTCTTGTATGGCATCTTAAAATACACCTGCCGTGTACATTGTATGTGTACGCCTTGTGTGTGTGTGTTTTTTTTTTGTTTGTTTTTTTCATATTTCAGCTTTTATGTAAAGCACTTTGGCTACCTTAGCATTTTTCAAAATGTGTTATAGCAATAAAGTCGGTTGATAATTCAGTAAAGTTGATTGTTTTTGCATTAAAGAATTATTTCAAAATAGCCTATTTTCCACAATCCATCTGCAGTGAACCCAAAGTCTTAATGGGAATTAAGGATTACAAACACCTGTGAACAGCTGAAATCTTAAAATACTTGCACTATAAAAGCTGATGACTGCCTATTTTAGTAGTTCAACTGCCAAATATATCTCAATATGGATTAATATGTATAGTGTAAACCGTCTTAACACTACCACAGTAGCTTAGACTTAGACTTATTTTATTGTTGTTGCACAAAGACACGACAGTAAAATTTGCAATGAAATGTCATCACTTGGTTACCAAAACACACACAAAAAATAAATAAAAATAACATCTATGGTTTTCCTTGTCTTTGCTCTTGTGGGTTCCACCAATCAAAAATTCAAATCAAAAATTAATTTGATTTGCTACCATTTGAAATGCTACCATTTGTCAAGTAGCATTACACTTATGTGTTTGAGTTGGATCATCTTGAATATGTTGGATATGCTCCATGAAAAACTAGGCAAAATTTTCACAGATAATCTGGAGTTACATTACACAGAAAGATCAATGAACTGGTGAATTTGTGAATAATGAAATACAAATAGAGGAGGGTCCATTGTATCAATTAAGCATTACATCATCCTTCAGAAAGATTTTGATTTGAGACCATTTCTCTTTCATCTAAAGGTTTGCTTCAGACCACTTGACTCAAAAGTAGCTACAAAGAAAACAAGAAAAGCGCACAAAATGCTTTACTCCAAGTCAGATTAAACACATGTTGTTGTTCCCCAACATGTGTACAACAACACAACATATGGAATAAGACGCTATTCCATGTGTTGTTCCCCAAACACATGGAATAACAGTGGGGATTTATTCCCACTGAGAGCCAACAGTAGAGCTACAGTAGTTGGTTCTCACAACTGTGGGTTTTTCTCACAGCAGAGCCAAATAGCTCTGCTGTGAGAAAAACACATGGAATAACTGAATATGGAAGCTGTTTAAAATGTCTTGTTCTACAAATGTCATCAGAAATTTGTGAGTGTTTCCTGACAGTCATTTTTCCATTGAGTCCAACACTGCCATAAAACCACTTATCGACAGTAAACATTGGAAGCTCAGACATCTTACAGCCAGGGGTCATTGCAAAACTGTATTTGCAGTTTTTCAACTGCAAATACAGCTGAAAAACAGTCCATTAGTAGGTCAAATAACCTCAATGATAGCTATCATCTCTACCATTGTCCCCCTGCCGAAAAGAACCAACATCAACACCCTGAACGACTACTGAATGGCACTCACACCGATCATCATGAAGTGCTTCGAGAGACTGGTGGGGAGTCACATCCTCGCTGGCCTGCCTGCTGAGCTGGACCCTCTCCAATTTGCCTACAAAGCAAAGAGGTCCACAGAGGACGTTGTATCCACAGCACTTCATGCTGCCCTGACCCAGTTCTGGGCTGTCAGTGTCCGTCAAGCTAATATCTACATTAGCTAATTTTATGTTTTGTATGCTTACTACATCACTGCTATTGTAGATACAGAAGCTGTCCTGAAGATGTCCTGCGCACATCGTGGAAAGCACATCATGGGGAGGATCTGCAGTCACTCATTTAAAATCTTGTGAGGACCAAAACATTTAAGTGGAGCAACAGATCTACAAAAAAACTTAAGAAAGCTGCACTTCAGCAAATTCATCAAAACATGAATTAACTGAACTTCAAGGGAAAGAAGAGTGGGCTGAAATATCTCCACCGCATGATAGGAAGAAAAAGGTCACATGCTAAACTGTGGGATGCTGTTGCTAAAAAGGCCTTTGCAAATAACTCAGTAATTAGGCAGACTCTGGTTTTCACACAAGGCTTCATTTTAATCTGAAACGGCATTTCACCAAGACTCAGACCTGTTAATTTTTATACATGCCGACTTGTGCGTAAAATATGGCGCTGCACATTTTTTGTGTGCATGCAAACTTTATGCATGAGGCCCCTGGTGTGTATTCCAAAGGATTTTTATTCTATCTTCACGGGTGGCATCTAACTCAAAGCTTGAAAAAATAACAGCAAACAGACATATTTGACAATTGCAGCCTTCTGCACCAAACAAAGTCCTGAAAGGATGGAGAGGCAAATGGTTTATGAGTTTGCACAGCAGCTGGCAGCTCACTCTCAATCCATCATGTCCGTCTCTACAAGTCTCACTCTGACTCTTTAGTCAATGTTATTATGCTATTCTCAGAAAGCCAAGCGTGTGGGAAAGTGTGGTCAATCACAAGCTGTGCTGTGAAAGAGACATTGTCATCCCTCTGATGCAGAGGATCACAAGTTTTCCTGAAACATGAAGTTATGTTCAATAAATCAGAGCATGGGCCCTGATGATGTTTATTTAGTAAATAACAACCTTTAAGCCAACATTTCTGTATTAAATGTTCGTATTACTCTCATATATATTAAAATCTTAAATGTCATGTTTTCTTTGAAGTAGGCAGAAAATCATTATCAGAAATAAAGGCTTGAAAACATCATGTTGTGTGTTTTTTAGTAAATTGAGTCATTGAAATAAACTTTTAATAATAAATAAATACATAATTAAATCATTAATTAAATCTATCAAGAAATAAATAAATCTTCTGTTAAATCTTCTGTTTAACAAGATAAAAGCCCATTGAGACCCAAATCTCAATTTCAAGAGTTGTTTAAAAACTGAAATTGAACCCGAATTAAATGTTTACATAACGTATTTACAATTAATGTATTAAATGTCATGAACTCATTAAAATACAAACAAATAAGAGCAGATGGATATATTTAATTAAATTTATATTTAAGGGCTGTCACGTTTCCTTGAATGTTTTGAGTACCTTGATTATTAAAATTCCTCAAGGTACATTATCTGCCTCAAACCACAGTTCACAGTTAGACATTTTTGAATTATGTTGTACACTTAAAATTCTTCTTTTACACTTGTAGATCACATTTTTTGGGGGGTTGTAAACATAAACATCTTCACCAAATAGCAAAGGTGAAATGCTATTAATTTTAGCAAGACCTAAAATTAATCCATGCTTTTATTAGTTTGAAATGGACTATATGCAGGCATTAGCCAGACCTCTCTTGCCCACCTGCAGCTACTGAAGGAATCGACACAAAACCTCTGAAGGCAGCCAGTGTAACTTTCTTCTTCACAAAAAGTAAACAAAAACGGAGCAGTGTCAGATTTTAGCGGTTGTAGGATTTCTTAATTCATATACATTGCTGGTTTGGACATTGCCTGTTAGCTGCTAACGTTAGTGACGTTCTGCAGGCGCCGTTACTACGAGGTGAGTCTGTCCACTAAACCAGGCTGTTCCAATACGGGATGAGTATTGGATTGCAGCGCCTTTATTTCTTACCCGATTTCTATAAACATGGCTTAAATTAAAGCTGAGAAAACTGCTGATGTTTGTAAGTATTCTCCCTTGATATAAATCTATAAACAGTTTGGTTTCTATCAAGATGCAAGAGACCACTAAGCAAATTCCTCCATCCTATTTGATGGTTAAATGTTCAAACAAAAGAGGCAATTAGTTCAGTTTTTGTCATTTATTAAAGGTTTAAAAATTACAGCAGCTGCAGAGCACCACGGCAATGGGACAATAAGCTAATAAAAAGTTGTAAAACAACTTCAGACCATTTATGTTCTGCTTTTCCTTGCTTGGTGTCGGCATGCAAACCCGTTGATATGACAACCGACACAACATCTTGGTTAGCCTGCAGTGCAGAGAATAATATATTGACCAGAATGTCCTGCACTGTAGCCAACTTCCTGCTTTTGAAACGGTCTCTAGTCAGGTTGCATTCAGACAGATTTTCTACTGTTTTAGAGTCCACTTCAACCGGACCGAGACCTAGGTATTTAGGCGAATCAGAGGTCGGTTTTTAAGTCCGTTTTGGAATTCAAATTTGCATTCAGACCTCCCCAAAAACTCGGACTTTCTAGACAAACAGATTAGAGTCTGATTCAGGAATCTAATCCTGGACAGCTCTGAATACACCCTTACTTTCCTACCTGGCCACCTCTGACTGGACACTTGGTGTTCTCTCAATCCCAAGGCGTTCCCAGGCCAGCCGAGAAACATAGTTCCTCCAGCGTGTCCTGGGTCTTCCCCGGGGGCTCCACACAGTGGGACGTGCCCGGAACACCTCACCAGGGAGGCGTCCAGGAGGCATCCTGACCAGATGCCCGAGCCACCTCAACTGGCTCCTCTCGATGTGAAGGAGCAGTGGCTCCAGTCTGAGTCCCTCCCGGATGACTGAGCTTCTCACCCTATCTCTAAGGGAGACACCCTACAGAGAAAACCCATTTCGGCCGCTTGTATCCGCGATCTCGTTCTTTCGGTCATGACCCAAAGCTCATGACCATAGAGGGTGGAAATGTAGATCGACCGGTAAATCGAGAGCTTCGCTTTTTGGCTCAGCTCTCTCTTCACCACGACAGACCGGCACAGCGCCCGCTTCACAGCAGATGCTGCGCCAATCCGCCTGTCGATCTCCCGCTCCCTTCTTCCCCCATTCGTGAACAAGATCCCGAGATACTTGAACTCCTCCACTTGGGGCAGGACGCCCCCCCTGACCCGGAGAAGGCACTCTACCCTTTTCTGGCTCAAGACCATGGCCTTGGATTTGGAGGCACTGATCCTCATCCCGGCCGCTTCACACTCGGCTGCGAACCGCTCCAGCGAGAGCTGCAGATCACGACCTGATGAAGCCAAAAGGACCACATCGTCTGCAAAAAGCAGAGATGAGATCCTAAGGCCACCAAATCAGATCCCCTCAACACCTTGGCTGCGCCTAGAAATTCCATCCATGAAAGTGATGAACAGAATCGGTGACAAAGGGCAGCCCTGGCGGAGTCCAACTCTCACCGGAAACGAGCCCGACTTCCTGCCGGCAATGCGGACCAGACTCTGACACCGGTCATACAGGGACCTGACAGCCCGTATCAAAGGGCCCGGTACCCCATACTCCCGAAGAACCCCCCACAGGGCTCCCCGAGGGACACGCTTGAATGCCTACTCCAAGTCCACAAAACACATGTAGACTGGTTGGGCGAACTCCCATCCACCCTCCAGGACCCTGCTGAGGGTGTAGAGCTAGTCCAGTGTTCCACAATCAGGACAAAAACCACACTGCTCTTCTTGAATCCGAGGTTTGACTCTCCGACGGACCCTTCTCTCCAGGACCCCTGAATAGACCTTGCCAGGGAGGCTTAAGAGTATATAATTGGAGCACACCCTCTGGTCCCCCTTTTTGAAGAGGGAGACCACCACCCCAGTCTGCCAATCCAGGGGAACTCCCCCGATGTCCATGCAATATTGAAGTCACGTCAGCCAAAACAATCCTGCAACATCCAGAGCCTTAAGGAACTCCAGGTGAATCTCATCCACCCCCGGGGCCCTGCCACCGAGGAGCTTTTTAACGATCTCGGCAACCTCATCCCCAGAGATTGGAGAGCCCAACCCAGAGTACCCAGGCTCAGCTTCCACAATGGAAGGACTGAACTGGCTTGGTAAAAACCAGCCACTTATCCTACGAGTCTCTGAACTCTCGGTTGTTGAGAAACGACTGCTTTCTGGAGACATGGACTGTGTTGAAGTCTTAAACATTACCCAATGGCTGCTGTTTGCCCATGACATAATGTAATGCATCAGTTCAACGTCAAGAAGATTACCAGAAATTCTGCACTGTAACCAACTGACCTTCAGTGCAAAGAGGGAAGTTCCAATCCAAACGGCTGTTAATGTTAATTTAATATTTTAGCTAGATAGAATGCAGATATCACAGTATCATGCAGATTTAACATTTGCACACGATATTTTTCCTTCTTGTGTATGTTTTTTTACGTCCTTTTCTGCAGATAAACATCCCATAGAATAAAATGGATCCATCCTCTTTTTTGCAAACTTTTTATATTTTTATTTATTTTAAAACCTAAAAGAAGAAATAAAATATTGGTTCTTTTATAAGTACAGTAAATACTACAGTATCTACACTGCTGCCTTAGTCTCTTTGTATTTGGGTCTAAAAACATACTATAACATTCCACAATGTTACATTTTTGTTATTATTATTATTTTCACTGTGGGTAAAAACAACTCTTTGAAACCAAATCATTTAATTTATCTTTCTTTTTCCCCAAACATATACTGCCAACTTACTGCCCAGTAAGTAAAGTAGAAACACTGTTCCATGTATTATTTGTATTGTAATAAAGTATATTACAACTGTTGACCGAAGGGTCTGTTTATCAAAATGTAAATGCAGGAACCTCTCCTTGATTGCTAGACCCAGAAAATGGACAGATGCTGATTGGTACCTAAGCGATGTTGCTGCTATGGGCAGACTGTCTTTTATGGTGATCCTAGTTTTCTCCTATTTATCTTAGTTAAATAGGAGTTAAGATTAGTTTCATATTTAGGAATAAAGTCCGCCCTGAAGTTAAGTCGAGCTGTTTCTCAGTGATAAAACTTAAGGTAACACTTTTGGGAAATAGTTGGCCATCTCTAGACAAACCATAACAACAATAATTTTAAATTTTACGCTAATATTTTTTACTAGCTATTGTAACATTATAAGTGTCGAAGATTGAACAGCTATTCGCAGGCATTTTTGTCTGTAAATCTCTTGCTGATCTCTTGCAGCATATTATGTTAAAACCAAGCAAACAGCCAACATTCACCATAACAACATAAGTGGTGTCTAATAAATTTAGCAGCAAAAGCAATAATTTGAACCATCCTATCAGTTTTTGGTTTGCAAACATAATCAATTAGACCGCATAACTATTATTGCAGAGTGAGTCATTTCCTTAATCATTTTTACCCTGAACAGAAAAATACAAAGAATCAGTTATGAACTCATTATTAATCTCATTGAAAACTCTACATGAAGACATTTTTATTTTGGCAACAAAAAGCGAGAGCTTTTTTTAGTTCATGAAACAAAGTAAGCATAGCAGGTAGATAGCACTCAAAGGTATGGCTCCGCTTTTCAAAATGAGATGCAAATTATGCTTGTTGCAATACTTGCGACGCGAAGTACAAGGCCAGCGGTTGAAACACGTCTAGTTTGAGAAAGAAACACGTCTAGTTTGAGAAAGACGAATTGTGTGTTCGTCTTATGGTTGACGAACACACAATTTTTGACAGCCTCAGACCTACAACTCCTGCATTAGCTTCCTTTACCATGCCTGCATCTGTCAGCAACTCTTCATCTGTAGCCAGAAACATGGACGAAACAAATGCTTAATACATTTGGTAATGGCAACAGAGACATTTACAATGCAAGTGAGGAGAGATGATAAATAGGAGTACATGGAGCTGGATTTTAATTTGTGCAATAAAACGAAACACTTCATTAGTTGCTCTGAAGAGTTTACACTTTAAAGAAATTTGTCAAACATTTGTGATGTTACAATATAAGGAGTTAGACAATGTCTTGACATATTTCTATACATTTAGAAATAAATATCTTAAATTTAAAAAATGGTTTATTATCAAAAAAACAACACAGACAAAAGTACCGAAAATTGGTACCGTCGAGTACCGACATCGATTCTCAGGTACTGGATACTAGTACCGCATCAATTCAAGTGTCAAAGGTACCCATCCCTACTTGCCACCTGCTGAAATTCTGCACTGGATCTCATGCCACTCCATTTTTGTTAGCATTTCGTGAAGAATGAAGTTGCGCTCAATGTCTTCTTCATAGGTTTTTGTGTGAAATCCTTCAGTGGTTCTTGGTGCAGCGTCACCACAGGTGAACAGGTTTTTCAAAAGGTTAGTTCATTTCACACAGTGCAATGTGACACAAACCAAATACTGAAGTACCATTGGAGGATATCCGGAACCACAGTTTGCAGACCCTGGGGTACCTGATGAACCTCTGCCCTCAGTTTCTCAGGTTTTCCTATTCTGAATTTAGCTTCATCATCTTCTCATTAACTCTTACCAAATTCTCTGTTCCTGCTGAAGAAAATCATCCCCACAGCATGATGCTGCCCCTGCCAAGTGTCCGATTTTTTCATAGGTATACGGGTACAGTAAGCGTAGCTGACATAAGATATGCAAGGCAAGTTTAGTTCTATAGTAACATACATTCACCCCTTTACAAGCATAAAACAAATGAAGAAAACTTTTTAGCTTAAAGGGGCAGTATCATATAAAATTTACTTTTTTGAGCTTTACATCACGTTATGTTATTACGTCATCAAAAACATCCCCATAGTACTGCCTTTATTATTTCATGCATGCCTCAGAAATCCCTTAATCTACCATGGTAACCATTCAGGTGTGCAAAACGCATGGTTGGACTAGGCACCACCTTCTAGGAGTAGCATCCCCTCAGACTTTAGCTTCAAGTTTCCAAGCTTCCGCCTCACAGAGCAGCCCTCCCTTGAGGCTCCCCCACTCTGTTTCTTCAGACTAGCCTGGAACAATTAGCAAACACCTCATTATCATTATGCATAATGAGCATAATAATTGCTCATTATGCAAGTTACTTCTCAGTGCAATGCTGGTAAAAGCGTTAAAATGTTAATAAGCAGAGATGTTTAAAGACACAGAGGCCCAAGTTCAAGGCATTAAATCAGGAAGTAAGATGTCTTTTAAGTCATATTTAATATATCCAGCATTTTTATAACAAATGAAGATAACAGTTACTTGATTATGCTATAAATGGCACTATGTGCCTGGAAAAACCCCCACATAATATTGCCCTTTTATAATAGGACATTTAAGAAAAAAAGCTCAGATTTAAAAATCTAATTTAAACAGTGATCAGGAAATCGTTCATCAGAAAGATCCTAAAAGGTTGTAGTTTAAATAATTTGAACAAGTGTGAGTACTTCTGGAAGGAACTGTGAAAAATGCTAAGATAAAATAAACTGGCATGCTGCCATTGTAAAGACGTTAACATCAAATGATTTAACATCATTTTATGTTATATGATGTTAATATTCATTTGTGAACATTAGAATAATTCACTCTACAGTTGGCCAGAAGCAGCTTCTGTGTTTTATCTCTAAACCTGTTCTGTGTATACTTAAAAGAAAAAAGAAGTCTTTTTAGAGGTTGAGGGGAGGCAGACCCACTCCACAGTCTCAGTGTGTGAGCTGAGCTCAGCTGACCCTGGAGGACCTGCCCTGCTGTCCATTCACCTCCATCCCGCTGGGGAGGCTGGCTTGGGCAGCCATAGCAACCAGAGCAGCTTTATTCCACCAAGCATAGACGATCAGATCCCGCCACTATTATCTGACCGAGTTCAGCGTGTTCCAGATGATTACCTGCTGCTGCTTCCTCCCATGGTGGAGCTCAGAAACGACTCCAGGGTGGAAGATCAACCGTCCAAGAGGAGCATCCGAGCGACCAGGCCCTCCGTCCGGCCTCGGTGTATATGAAGATCCCTCACCAGATGTTCTACTTCGGTGGATTCCCTCTGGGAATCTCAGCTATCAACCTGTTTTAGGACTGCTTTATCAACAGCGCGACAGCGGCTGATGAAACCACCTACACGGATGAAATGTTTGATCCTCACTAGCGTTTCAGCGTGGCTTTATTTCCATCAGCACCGTTTTCCCTTGTTTTCAAAGAGCAATACAGATTTTTTCACCGCGGTTTTCTTCTGTGTTCGATCCTCCAGGTGTTCTCTGAAGCTAAAAGCTGTTAGCAGCTCCGGCTGTTCGGAGTCGAGTCTTCCAAAACTACTCTTCACTGAGGGGAGAGCTGCGGAGCAAGGCCAGACACGACCACCTCCTGCTTGGGCTTTCAAAATAAATGTCCGCTCATTATTTACACCCGCCGCGGCTTAAAGACGATTTAATCCCGACTGGTCTGCTCTGTTTGACATTCATCACCATTTTTATTGTGACTAACAACAAGTTAACTCATGGCTAACGTAGCCATAAACTCTCATTTAAAGGGACAGTATTGTGTATTTTCCAGCCAAGTGCCATTAGCACAATCAAGTAAGTATGATTTTCAGAAAGACTGCAGCTTTGCCAAGAAGGAACTTTGTGGAAATAGGCAGTGCTTTGTTTTAGCAAGCGTTTAGGCACCCTGAATGGTTGCCATGGGAGATTCAAGGATTCCTCAAACATGCATGAAAGAATCAAAGCAACACACCAGGGGTGTTTTTGTTGTTTTTCATTGTAGCGTGATATAAAGATCAAAAAATTTCATTTTACATAATATATGTAAAATGAACCAGCAGTATTTCCGGAACATCTGGTCGTTGTGCAGTCTCGTGGTGAAACTTTATTAGTGTGCGAGTGAAAAATACCTCTTGAGTGAGGTATTGTGAAAAATACCTCCCCAATTCTTATGCCTTTTTGCTTGTGTCTTGTCTATACAAGACACAAGCAAAAAGGCTTGTGTAGACACAAGCAATTTTGCTTGTGTCTATACAAGACACAAGCAAAAAGGCATAAGAATTGGGGAGAATTTGAAAAGAAAATATTCTGATGCTCGGCTTCTTACAGGTACCCAGAAGCGTTAACATATAAGGCCAATATTGCCCTCTTTACACTTGCTGCCCGTTTCATATCAGATAGAGTTTACGATTCTTTTAAAAACTTATACAATTTTAAATTGGTTGGCCCCTTCTTATCTTTATAATCTTTTGAAACTTCAGTCTGTATTGTTTTACCCAATTATTCTTACAGTGACTTTAAAGGTGGAGCGCATAGGTGCTATCTCAAACAGTAATGAGAGGTGGGACCCGTCCAGGGTGTCCATCCTCATCTGTTGTTGATGTGTCCAATAATTGTGCTCAGCTTTTTGGGGGTAATTAATCACAGCTTAGTAAGTTTGGTTGGTTTTACTGCATAAATATTTAACATAAGCTAAATAGCTCGTCTTCACCCAAGCAACTTTTCATAACAATATAAAAGCAGAATGCAATTGGAAAGAGTTTTCTTATCTTATTCTGAAAAACCAGCAGTATTTCCGGAAACACATGCACACTCTATGTAGCTAGCTTGAAGTTTTTTGTGATCCATGCGGACTTGGGCGAAGTCCAAGTCCACAATTAATCGCTTCATGTGTCGTTTTGAGTTAAAATGCGGAATTATGGAAATGTTTTGTTGGTTTTCTTGGTCTTTATTGAATTCAAAGACAGGGTCAGCAGAAAATAGAAGAAATTGAAGAAATTTGTCTGACTGTGAGAAAAGTCAGACAAAATGTAAGAAATGCAAGAAGACTTTCAAATCTTAAATTAAGCTATTGACATATTGGTATAAAGATTGGACTTTGTGATGTTGGATGTTACAATGTTAAGCACTCTTACATAAAATTATTTCTCTTTTAAAAATGGAGGTGTTTATTAGAAAGCCGTATTTGTGAATAAAAACTTAGCCAGAGGATTAAATAATTCATATATTTTAACTCTTTATCCCCTGTTACAGGCACGTGCAGGGGGGAGGGGAGGGGGCGAATGGGGCTTGAGCCCCTGCCCTTTTTATCCTTGATGACTGTCAGGATCTGTGTTTTTCTGTGTTTATTTAGAGTTTTCTGTGTCCTTAGTCTCTTCGTTGTCCTGTCCTCCCCTTGATTGTTCCCAGGTGTGTCTCGTTTCTGTGATTACCCTCCCGTGTATTTAACTCCACCTGTGTTCCTTGTTCCTCGTCGGGTCCTCGTCATTTTTTCGTCAACGTCAATGTCCAGTCTAGTCGTCGTCTATGCCTTGTCTATTCGTTGTCCTTGTGCCTGCTGCTCGTTGTTTGGACTGTGTTTCATCATTAAAAACATCATTATTCATCTAACCTGGTTCCATCTGCGTTTGCCTCACCACCTCAACACCCGCACTTCATGACAGAAGGACCCGACCATACCGAACGGTGAGGCTCGCTTGGTAATGGACGCAGCTGGAGTGAGGTTCCCTCCCAAAAGGCGGAGCGGACCGAGGCGGAGATCCGGCAGGGAGGAGAGGGAGCTGACTGAAGCCCTCGCCGACCTGCAGCGGGAGCTATTCCGGGGGACAAGACTGGTGTTAGCACCCCCCGGATACGGCCCCCGTAGATTCCTTCGTCCGGGAAGCCAGCGACGTGAGCCGCCGGTGGAGCCGGCCCCTCGTCGCTTTCCGGAGCCGCCACCTCCGCTGTCTGCCCGGAGACAGCGACGTGAGCCGCCGGCAGACCCGGCCCCTCGTCGCTTTCCGGAGCCGCCACCTCCACGGTCAGCCCGGAGACAGCGACGTGAGCCGCCGGTGGACCCGGCCCCTCGTCGCCTTCCGGAGCTGTCACCTCCGCTGTCTGCCCGGAGACAGCGACGTGAGCCGCCGGCAGACCCGGCCCCTCGTCGCTTTCCGGAGCCGCCACCTCCGCTGCCCGCTCGGAGACAGCGACGTGAGCCGCCGGTGCACCCGGCCCCTCGTCGCTTTCCGGACCCGCAGCCGTTTCCCAGGCTTCGCTGCGGCTCGCCCCCGCAGCCGTTTCCAAGGCTTCGCTGCGGCTCGCCCCCGCAGCCGTTTCCAAGGCTTCGCTGCGGCTCGCCCCCGCAGCCGGTTCCCAGGCTTCGCTGCGGCTCGCCCCCGCAGCCGGCCCCGAGGCTCCGCTCCGGCTCGCCCCCGCAACCGGCCCCGAGGCTCCGCTCCGGCTCGCCCCCGCAACCGGCCCCGAGGCTCCGCTCCGGCTCGCCCCCGCAACCGGCCCCGAGGCTCCGCTCCGGCTCACCCCCGCAACTGGCCCCGAGGCTCCGCTCCGGCTCGCCCCCGCAACCGGCCCCGAGGCTCCGCTCCGGCTCACCTCCAGCCGGCGCACCCGAGGCCGAATCAGCCGGCGTTCCAGCCGGCGCACCCGAGGCCGAATCAGCCGGCGTTCCAGCCGGCGCACCCGAGGCCGAATCAGCCGGCGTTCCAGCCGGCGCACCCGAGGCCGAATCAGCCGGCGTTCCAGCCGGCGCACCCGAGGCCGAATCAGCCGGCGTTCCAGCCGGCGCACCCGAGGCCGAATCAGCCGGCGTTCCAGCCGGCGCACCTTCCGAGACTCCCAGTGTTCCTTCCGAGACTCCCAGTGTTCCTTCCGAGACCCAGACCCCCAGCGTTCCTTCCGAGACTCCCTGCGTTCCGACCCTGACCCTCTGTGTTCCTCCAGAGACTCCCTGCGTTCCGACTCAGACTCCCTGCGTTCCTCCAGAGACTCTCTGCGTTCCACCCGAGACCGAGACCCTCTGCGTTCCACCCGAGACCGAGACCCTCTGCGTTCCACCCGAGACCGAGACCCCCAGTGTTCCACCCGAGACCCTGACCTTCTGCGTTCCTCCAGAGACCCTGACCTTCTGCGTTCCTCCAGAGACCCTGACCTTCTGCGTTCCTCCAGAGACCCCCAGTGTTCCTCCAGAGACTCTGACCCTCTGTGTTCCTCCAGAGACTCTGACCCCCAGCGTTCCTCCAGAGACTCTGACCCCCAGCGTTCCTCCAGAGACCGAGACCCCCAGTGTTCCGACCGAGACCCAGTCCCTATCCGTTCTGACCGAGACCCCCAGTGTTCCACCCGAGACCGAGACCCCCAGTGTTCCACCTGAGACCGAGACCCCCTGTGCTCCGACCGAGACCCTGCCTCGGGGGGCTCGTCGTCGCCGTCTGTGGGCGGCCCCCGGGACTCATCATCGCCGCCTCCAGCGCCGCGGACGGCCGCCGGACCGCCTCCGTGGTTCCCGCCTCCAGCGCCGCGGACGGCCGCCGGACCGCCTCTGTGGTTCCCGCCGCCGCGGACGACCGCCGGACCACCTCCGTGGTTCCCGCCTCCTTTGCCTCCGCCCACCCTGTGGGTAGTTTTTTGTTTCTTTTTGGACTCTTGGCCCTTCCCGTGTTTCCGCCCGCAATGGTGGGTTGTTTTTTGTTATTTTGGACTCTGGCCCGCCGTCCAGCGCCCCTCCGCCCACCCTTGTTGTGTTTTTGTTTTTTGGGCGTCTAGTAGCCGCCCTTGAGGGGGGGGTACTGTCAGGATCTGTGTTTTTCTGTGTTTATTTAGAGTTTTCTGTGTCCTTAGTCTCTTCGTTGTCCTGTCCTCCCCTTGATTGTTCCCAGGTGTGTCTCGTTTCTGTGATTACCCTCCCGTGTATTTAACTCCACCTGTGTTCCTTGTTCCTCGTCGGGTCCTCGTCATTTTTTCGTCAACGTCAATGTCCAGTCTAGTCGTCGTCTATGCCTTGTCTATTCGTTGTCCTTGTGCCTGCTGCTCGTTGTTTGGACTGTGTTTCATCATTAAAAACATCATTATTCATCTAACCTGGTTCCATCTGCGTTTGCCTCACCACCTCAACACCCGCACTTCATGACAATGCCCCTATAGTGCCCTTTTTGAGTTGTTTTTTTTTTTTTTTCAAAAAATTTTTTTTTAAAATTTTTAACCTGTATGGCAGAAGGCCTGTTTGTGCCCCTCAGTAATAATATTTAGCTAAATATAATAATTTAGTAAAAATAAACTAGTCTGGCTGCCCCCAGTCTAATAATGACTTTCAGAGCCTGTTGTTCAGACACCGGGTCTGAACAACGCCCTCTCCTCCTCCCCAGGGAGGAGGAGAGGGCGGATCTGTGTCCTCTAACTGGGGAAGAATATTTTTTCATACACCGGTTTGTGAATAAAAACGTAGGTCTGATGTTGACGTTAGAAAAACTGTTTCTATTTATATTTTTATAATCGTCCTTGCAATAGCGGGACAAAACCCGACTCGCCCCTAAACACAGAAATGCTTCAGCTGCAGAGAAAACTTCAGACTTTAACTTAATCATTCTGCTAAAAGCCCGGTTCACTACAGGCAGCTTGAGTCGGTCCCACTGACAGATATAAAGAATATCTGTCTTTCTATCAGACATCCTGATATAAGTTACGGTACCGACTGTCACCGCGAGTCGCAACGCAGCTCAAAGCCCCGGTACCACCTGGTACCACCTGGTACCACCTGCTCTCTGTTCGCTCTGCTTCTCCTTAACGTCACTACCAGGCGGGTTAAAGCCGCTGCTGACGGGATCTGGGCTGGAGGTTCGTGGCTGTAAATAGAAGTTATTGCAGATTTTAATTAAGATTTTGTTAAAGGAAGATTCGGCCAAGAGCATTTAGAGTTCACAAAATAAACATCGGAGAAAATATTGTAGCAATAATTAGAACCGCAGCAAAAAGCCAAACATGCCACAATGAAATAAATCAAAATGTCTCCAAAGCATCGGCGACAGGGGCCACCGGGTAGATTCCAGGTTCAGAGATGCGCATCTTAGCAGCTCTTCATGCAGGGCCGGCCCAAGGTAATATAGGACAGAATCCCCCTTCCTCCGGAACCCGTCCTACTAAGAACCTCAGCATCCTAACATGTATAAATATAGATAAGGTGAATCTGTGAGAGGGAGACCAGGTTTATTGGCAGAGTTTAAAATCAATCACTGATTATTGGTTATTTGCTGTGATGTATTTGTGAACAAACCCAATTCAAACACAAAGATTACACCATATTGTAGCCATGGTAACACAACAATCAAACTATCAAGATGATTCTTTAAACTTTTACAAAGTAAACTTCCTAAATAAATCCTAAATGTACTATTTATTTTTCTCAGCTGAATGCATTAAATAAAATGTAATAACATTGTCATTCTCTACAAATGATGCTACAGGTTTAGATCTATTATCTGTGTTACAATTAAACCATTTCTAGGGGCCCCTGAATGTCTGGAGGCCCCTGAATGGCCCCTACCAGCAGCTACTAAGTTTTCTTTGCCTTGATATCCCAGTCTTATAATTCTAGGTCTTAGAGGTGCTAACATCAAACTATTACATATAGAGTTAACCCCTTTGAGCTTTTTGATCTATAAATCAGTCTGCAGCCAGGTTGTTCTAGAGGTTAAATAGATATTATTAGGGCTTAATTAGTAAAATGGCAGCAATTTTGCTTATTTCATAACTTCATAACAAGCGACTTTCTCTCCTCTGGTCTGTTTAACAGCTACAGTCTCAGATCAGCTCAGCCGTCCAGGACTGTCAGCAGCAGAAACAGAAACTTTATACCTGTTGGGGAAAATATAGACTAATTGCTTTGCATTTCCCCGCATGATGGCAATGATATAGTAGGATCCAATTAAATTCTTGATTAATATGTTGTTGTACGGAGTTTTTGTTCGATGTGCCCCTTTTTTAAATTTGAGTCCCTGCCCCTCCATAGGTCTCTGCACAGCCCTGCCCTGTTAGAAGTCCAAATTTTATTATGGTATAATAAAACTTAAAGATGCAATATACTGTATACCCACTTTTGAAAATCTTTCTAAAAACGAAAGAAGTTGCAACTGAAAAAATGTGTATTGTCTGAAAATCTCAGTCACAAAATACACATGAATTGATATATATGTTGAATTTCTTTTGCAGAAAGTAATTACAGGGAAAACTTTATTCAATTCATCTAAAATTGATGCACAAAGAATATAAAAACTCATATCTTAATGTTTTTGTGGGAGTGGAATACAAAGACATTTGGTTCTTATTTTCTTTAAAGATTTCATCACAATTTTTAAACAAATGTTTTCTTCTTAGGCTAGAGAGGAAGAAAATTGAAGTCAGAGTGTTCCTTGTGAATTTCTTGTAACATTTTTGGTCTATAAAGTCAAACATTCATAATTTATTTTAAAAAGGACATTTTAATTCCATTTGTCTTTTTATTTCTCAAAATGTAGCATCAGGCCTCTTTGTCTTTGTTAGCACATCAGCTCCACTTTATATCTAACTTTAAGCCACATAAAAGATGTTTTTTTTTCAAGAAACAACTCAAAATGTAATCATGTCTCTTAATTAGTCAAACCGTTATAACTGTTAAATTCAATGTTAGTGCATATTGATGAGTATTTTTTGCCATGTTGGAAATATAATGTTTACAGAGCAAGTTGTGTGTCACAAAAAAAGAAAAAAAAACAGCTTTCAAGAGTAAAATATTGAAATTTTTGTTTCACTCTACTGAGCATGTGCGATTAGATCAAATTTTGCTCTGTATTCAACAAGCCTTAGCAAAACATGTTTGAACAGCTAAATATCTCTAGCAATGATGTTGGAAAGCAAAAATACTGTACATTTAGAATCGATTTTTTGTTGTTGTAGTTGTATTTTTTAGCAGTCCAAGTGCCAAAGCAGTGAACAGTCCCACCATTTTGGATGTCGAAGTTGCGACACAATGGCATACTGTCAAAATTCTCAAATTTTTGAACACTAGTAATCTGCACACTTGAACACTTATGTTCCCTTTGATTGAGTACACACTTCATAGAGGGGCGTAGGGGCACTGTGAGTATTGGTATAGTTCGACCACAGCAGCAGGGTGATCTTTAAAGGAGGAGGCCCTTAACAAAAATAAATAAATAATAGTTCTACTCATTTAATCATTAGTATAACTTTGCATCAATAACAATTTTTATCATTTGGAAAATAATAAATCCATCTAATTCTACTTCTTTTGAGTTAAATTTAAAAATGTAATAACATTGGTACTTTGTCATTTATGATTCGTAAATAGAAATTAAAATCTGTAGGTCTTCACTGTAAAAAAAACAAAACAAAACAGAAAAACCCACTTTGTTTTGTGCATCTCTACTTTGCACGACAGGGAGAGCCCTGAACAACCAATTGGAGAAGAGAATGTCGTCTTCATGGACTTTTTTTGATCAGATTACTGTGATTAATATGGGTTTTTTTTCCATCTATTCATATTACAAATGCTCTATCGTTCCATGTAAACATCACTTAAATCATGGGAAAGTTACATCCTTTCCCACTCTAACATTACAGACAATAAATAAGTGAGGTAAAAGCTTCTCCATTCCTCCTGACTCCATTCTTAGGAAGCCTTTATTTGCTTGGCAGTTCTACTCTTTGGAGGGATGATCTCAACCTTGAAAGGGATAAAGAATTCAACCACAGATTTTGTGTCTTGTAATTCCAGGCAATATTCCTGAGCAATCTTTTCCGCCGACCAGGTCCGGGGCTGGTGCTGGTGGCTGCCGAGAGCCGTGAGAGCTTCGGCAAGGGTCAGCTTCCCTTTAGGAACATCTGTGAGCTCTGGCAGGCCGAATGCGCTTCCTGGTAAACTGACTCTGAGGGGCCTCCGGTCTGCTTCTTTACCTGCAGATGCATCCCCCGAAAACTGTGGGGAAATGACACAGCAGGCAGTTGGTGTAAAGAACTGGAACTGTTGTAAACAATTATTTTAGTATTCAAGTAATCTATTGATTATTCTGACAATTAATCAAGTAATCAAATAAAACATTTGATAAAATAAAATATTGGTAACTGCTGCCACAAAGTATTAATCAACATTGGCCGAAATTTACATTTGCATTTCTAACACTTAACTTTTCTGCAGTTTAAAAAATGTAATTGCAACACTAAGCTTAAATAAAGCTCAATTTTTAAGTAACCTCGACAAAATGTATTAAAAAATCTGAAATTATATTAAAAATAATACAATTACTTGCATTAAAAAGTTTAACACATTAAAATCTATGCTGTTAACTAATGCATTAAATGTCCCGACCATAATTTTTAGCAATAGTGGCATTGCATTGTGGTGCATTGATGTAGAAAAAAAAAGAAGTTTTTTTTGTTTGTTTATGTTTTACAAATAACATAAAAAATGTGGTGTGCTTTGGCACTTAGCCCAACCAAATCAGATCTTAACAGAACTTATATTTATTTCAGCTGTTCTTAGCCATGTATCTACCAGGTTTGCGCATCCAAAGGCCAAACAATTTAGGAGATTTCTTCTTAGCAGAGATTAGTCAAATTGGATTATCTCTACAACAATTTGTCAAAAATTGTTATAGACAAATTTTTGTCTACAACACAGATTTTGTGTATAGACCAAAAAAATCTACACACAAATTTTTTGTGCGCCTAGTTAAAATGGCGCTTTAACTAGGAAATTTATTACAAGCACATGATTTAATCTGAGCCCTTCCACTGACGCTTTGAGTGGATGTTCAGGATTCTGTTGGAGGGTGAGTCTTTGACTGCACCCTCCAATACGTTGTTTTCTGAGACTTCTCTTGTGTGCATCTGCATTCTTCTTCCCTTCACTGAGCTTGCAGAATAACAGCACCCCAAAGCATGATGCGGCCATCACCATGCTTTACAGTAACGATGCTTTGCTCAACATGATGTGCAGTGGTAGTTTTCTGTCACACATAGCTCTATGCATACAGGCCATGCTGAATTAGTCCTGACGCAGGTGGACTCCATTTATTAATCACATGACTTCTGAAGGGTATTTGTTACACTAGATTTAATTAGGGGTATCAGGGTAAAATAAGATTTTAACGTGTAAAATATATTAGAATCATCTGATTTTTTCGTTTAATAAACAGACCTGCTCTAGTTTGTGTTGGTCTATCAACTAGAACACCAATAAAATACATTCAGTCAAGTCCTGTTTATCCTGGTGTAACTGAGGACAGAACTGAACATTCTGAGGTCCTGCTGTCATTTAGCAGAGACAGGGACAGAGATAGAGACAGATAGGACTGAGTCTGACCTCTGGAGCTGCTGTTGGATCCGTGGACTCTACATACACAGACCTGAGATGTTCCAACAACGACTCATTCTTCTTCATCACCAACTCCGCGACTATAACACAGAACAAACCAGTTACCACACATGACCCGAGGCATGTTCTATAAAACCGAGCCCACAGTGCGTATGACCCTTGAGGTTACACAAGCAGCTCAGCCTCTCACCCTCAGAGCTAACGGCGGACGGCGTCGCTGTGGTCGCTTGCCGGGGTGCTGACCTCGGCTTCTCTTTGGAGATCTCTCGCAGCGCGCGGTTCTCCACGTTATAGTTTCGGAACATCCGCGCGAGTCGAGCACCCATGCTGGTTGTATCCCAAAACCCACTATTGCTTCTTCTTCTTGAAATTTATTGGCGGTTGGCAAGAAACCTTGGTGGCATTACCGCCACCAACCGGTAAGAAGTGTGGACCACATGACATAAAATCCAGTAATTCCTACAATGCAAAATAACATGGTCCACAGTCACATTTCCCTGTCTGATGTTTCCCTATCAAAAATAATGAGCTATTCTGACATTACAATCAGTGTGTCCGATTGTAAGTCATGAAACAGCTATCTCTTGTTGTGGAAAACATTTACTTCCAAGCACTGTCAGGTGAAATCACTCAGTCAGGTTTATTTGCATATTGTGCACAATATAGAGAGCTTGTAAGACAGTCAATAATGAAGAAGTTCCGAATGAAAAAGCTTCCCCAGGCAGAGTCAACACATAGGTATTATACCAGCGATAATGAATCCAAAACATGTGAGAGACAGTCTGGTTCCCATGCAGCTGTGGGAAAACAACTTCCAACCTTGTGTGTGAAGCCCAAATGGGTTCTTTTGGTGAGAGTTCACAAGCATTTAATATAACATGATCAGCAGATGTTAACTTGCAATAATTTTCCACCACAATTTCCCTCCTTTTGATTATAAGTAAATATGTAATATTTACTATTAATCACATGTCAAATTTGATCCCATTCCCACTAATTATATAAAAGGAAATTTCAAAAATCTTTATGGTGAGAAGTGAAAAATTATCCCATACATTTTAAGACATTACATATTCAATCAGTCCTTAAAACATTATCCTGCAAGATCTAACAAAACCATATATGCAAGATACAAATAACCTACCGGCATTCATCCATTCATCACTTTATTATTGTTACTTCTGTTAGGTAACTTATCCTGCAACCTCTCTTTGCCGGAGAGACGGTCCTGTATATGTTTTGTCATTTTTAAGGAAACCTTAAAAGGAGAAATGCTGTATTTGGAATAAGTAACTTGTTTAATTCTAAATTCTTCCCTGCAAAATAAGTGCATCCATTTCAATCTTTAGACCTCCCTAACACTTGATATTCATGAATTATTACATTTTATGTTACTTATGTTAATGAAAATGTAGGTCTTATACTTGGGTTAATTATTTTAATCCTAAATTAAAATTTAAAGTTCAAGTAATACTAAGTCACCCTCTTATGAAAATCTAATTAAAATTTAATATAATCGCATCCTCTTTGATTTTAATATAACCCATGTTATAATCAGCAAGTAAAATTTTAATGTTGCCCCATCTGATTCTAATGCACCCACTTCAAAATAAAACAAAACAATTTCAAATTTAACTTCATCCTCTTTGATTCTAAATAAATCCAAGTTATAAACAACCAAGCAACATCTGATTTCATCCTCTTTGGTCAAAATTAAATATATGAAAAACCACGTAATCTCTGAAGTTGATTTTCTTTTTGAGTGCATATTTAAGGATAAACAAAGGAGGGGAATATATTTTTGTGAAAATCAGATATTTTTGTTTTAAGTAAAAGATGGTATTAAGAAAGTAATTATAATTATAATTATGAAACAATGCATAGATTCAAAAAGCATTCATTGGTCATTTAATTTCTTCAAGTTGGTAGTTCAGCATTAAAAGTTAGAAACGTCTTAGATTGAGTTTTAATCTTTATGGCGTTAACTAAGATTTTGTCAAATCAGATTTTTATGCTAAAAAAATCTCAACATGCATTACGTTATTTATGTCAACCCCTTCAGTTTTGATTTTATGCACATTTTAATTTTGGTGTTACAGCCTGATGCTGCATATTAAGACATTTAGTTCATTTATCTAATCTAAACCTTAAGTTCTTATTTTAATGTGGTAACAGAGAACATAAATTAGTGTATTTCTGATGCTCAGCTTGTAATTAACCAAGTATAAACTTTTAAACTTATCAGTTTTAATTTTACACACATTTGAATTATTTTAAGTTGACTTTTCTTATGGTTAAGAAAATGAATTTCTAAACTCATAAACTTTCTTTGGAGTCAAACAACTAAAGACTATCATAATTAAGTTACCCAATTTCAGGTGTTTTCTAGAAAACCCTATTAAAAGCTTACATTGATGCAATGAAGGTATAGATACTGTAAGTGTCCATTCAAAAACCCTACAAGAAATCATTGATTTTCCCATCTGGAAAGTAGGTAAAGTGTTGTAGAAGCAGGAACACTGATTACAGTCTGTCTGCTCAGGAGGATTTGTTGCCTCCTGTCAGAAAAGTGTTGGTACAAATCTTCACTCTCTGCTTCAGCCTCTCGCCAGTGGACCAGCAATAATTCTTTGAGTGGAAAGCCTTTCAGAAACATTTAAACTAGCTGTTACTCTGGATGTTGTCCTCTTTGGTGTCAGAAGTTGTAGTACTTGATACTTGGTAGAGTGAAGTTTTGCTACTCATTCTGTTGTTTCAGATTTAGAGTTGTGATCTACGTAGATGGACATTACAGAGAGGTTCTGGTACTCCCTCACAGTGGCTGGTGTGGAATCAGGTTGTTCCTTCCTGGACTTGCAGGTGTGTTGGTCACGAGTTGCACCAGAGGAACAGCCTCTGCCAGCTTAACAATGAGGAGGAGATTGCGTGATGGAACCACCTAGACCCATTCTTCTGAATTGGGTAGGATATCCTTTTTAGACTGAAAACGTCTTCGCAGAATCCAACAAATCCGCTTTGTGGTCGCTCTGCCTTTTAATCCCCTAAGAGGGGCCTTTATTTCAGATAAAGGTCTTTAGGATACTCTAAAGTTTGGTTCCCTCAATTTAGAAAACCAAAACTCCAGTAAATACTTGCCTTATTTACCGATAAGGACTTTCACTAGGACTCATCCTAGAAACCAGTGGTTCCACTTCCTCTATAAAGATTTTTCCTCAGCATTTCCAAGCAAAACAACAAATCTTTATGAGTATCTATTCCTCTATAAAGACTTTTCTTCATCTTTATGAGTGCCTTTTCCTCTCTGACAGATACCCCAAGTATCTGACAGATACCCCAAGTATCTGTCAGAGAGGAAAATCAAGGAAATTCAAGGAAAATCTTATTTCCTTATTTTTAAAATTTATTTATTTTCATTTACATTTTTTTCTTCTCTTTTTTTCTATCTATTTTAGTAACCCGTCAATCTCTATTTCCCAGGGTGAAAGATTTATTGGATCCTTTGCTATTTTAGATTTTATAATTTAGAATTTATAAAATGAATTTATTAGCTTGAGTGAGTATCTCATCAGATAACAGTGGATTGATTTTGTTGATTCCAGCACTGGAGCTGTGGAGCCGACCAGCAGCCTTCTCTTAAATCCTAAGCGAGGTTTGAGGCTGGAGCCTAGTGTCCAGGTTGGCGCCTTTCTCGTCAACATCCTCGAATGTCTAGTCGAGGGATCCGGGTCACGGCACCAAATTGTTGTGGAAAAAAATTATTTCCAAGCACTGTCAGGTGAAATCACTCAGTCAGGTTTATTTGCATATTGTGCACAATATAGAGAGCTTGTAAGACAGTCAATAATGAAGAAGTTCCGAATGAAAAAGCTTCCCCAGGCAGAGTCAACACATAGGTATTATACCAGGGATAATGAATCCAAAACATGTGAGAGACAGTCTGGTTCCCATGCAGCTGTGGGAAAACAACTTCCAACCTTGTGTGTGAAGCCCAAATGGGTTCTTTTGGTGAGAGTTCACAAGCATTTAATATAAGGATCAGCAGATGTTAACTTGTAATAATTTTCCACTACACTTTTCTCTCCTGTTTCATTCTGTTCTTCTCATTTGTCCAATTCTCTATTGGACTTTATTAAACCACTGTCCTTTCCTTTCTTCAACCCATAACTTTTGCCACCCTTCTTTCATTTTTCTTTAATAATACCTTTTATTTCTATTAAGCTAAAACCAACATTAATGTCTATCTTTACCCGATTGGTACTCTCTTTAGCCATCATATCTGCCATTTCATTTCCCTTAACCTCGTGATGTGCTGGAATCCATACAAAATTTACTGTTAGTCCCATCATATTGATTCTATAAAGTGTTTGTTGTATTTCAATGAATATATCTGGTCTACTGTCTGACTGGTTATTTTGCAAACTGACTAATGAAGTACTAGAATCTGAGGAAATTATTGATTTTAATGGTCTTACCTCTTCCATCCACTGAACTGCTAAAAATAAAGTAAGCATTTCTCCTGTATACACTGATCACTAATCCTTTTTCCTACTTTAATTTGAAACTGTGGCACAATAAATGCTATTCCTACCCTATTAGTTGTATTTTTTGATGCATCTGTGTATATTTGTAGTTATAATACTGATTTAAGTATTCATGTATATATTTATTCATTATAAGAAATTTATCTTTGTTCTTTTTTCTAAAAATTAAAAATCTACTTCCTCACCAGGTAGTGTCCAAAGTGGTACTGCAGGTAATGGAACTGTCTGACATACTGTATATCTAATTGATTTAAATTAATTTCATTATCTTTAGAATTTATTGTCCATGCAAAGCTCTTTAATTGTCTGTTTTCCTTTTCCCAGTCAGGTTTAAGCACCTCTAATGTTGGATGATCATTTCTTTGTCCCTGTAAATTTGACCAGTATTTTAAACATAACTGATCCCTTCTAACTTTAAGAGGCATTTCTCCCATTTCAACCTGTAATGCTGCTGTTGAAGATTACAAGGTAAGAGTACATACTCTTAAAACCTGATATTGGATAATATTTAAATAATAGAGGTTTGTATCTGCTGCTGAGTAATAGACTATGCATCCATAGTCCAAGACTGACCTAAGTATAAATTGCTTTTAATGAATTTCGATCAGCTCCCTACTGCGTTCCAACAAAACACCTCATGTCGCAACACATCTTCCAACATTTATTGATTATTTTCTTAATGTGTACACCCCATGTCATTCTTTCGTCAAATCACATCCCAAGAAATTTAAATTGTTTAACTCTTTCCAAATCCTGACCATATAACTTTAAGTTATTTTTTCATCAACTCTTTTCCTTGTAAAAAACATTATTTTAGTTTTCTCTCTACATAGAGTTTAAAACCCCATTTATATGTCAATTTTCCTACAACTGAAATTGCTGCTTGAAGCTTCTTTACAATAAATTCTAAATTTCCTCCTCTTTCCCACATTGTTCCATCATCAGCTAAAAGTGAAAATCCCATTCCACCCTCTACTTCCTGAAACATATCATTAACTACCATTGAAAATAATAATGGACTTACTATACTTCCCTGTAGTGTCCCATTTTCTATATTCAAACTTTCAGAAGAATCCTTCACTATCCTCACTTGTATTTATTTTTGTTCTAGAAGTTTTTTAATTCATCTAGACATATGGCCATTTATACCCATTCTTCTAATTTTGATTAATAAATTTCTAATAAAATATTTTTAAATGATTCACTTAAATTACTAACCATAACATAGCAAATTTGATCTTTTCCTGGAGCTGATAACTCATATTTTTTAAGTGCCCTATTCAGTTCTGTTATTGTAAACGACGGATGATTTTTATCTTCCATTTGCTGCAATAAATCCTTGTTCTCTAAAATTGTTTTTTCCTCTTAATTTTTTCCTTCTTCACTAATACTTTCAGAATTATGAATTTCAATAAAAGTATTTACCAACATTTTTGCCTTTTCTCTGTCATTCACTGCTGCTATTTCTCCATCATTTAGTGTTTGACTCTCTTTTAATCCCATTCATCCTTTTAATCATTGCCCATACCTTAGAAATATCTGTCTCCCTCCCTACCGAATTATAAAAACTCCTCCAATAATCTCTTTTTGCATTTTTAATAAATCTTCTTGCAATCATTTGCAATTTCTTGTATTCATTCAAATTCTGAAAATTGTGATTTCTTTTTAATAATTTGAAAGCTTTATTCTGTTTCTTGGTAACTTCAGTACATTCTGATGTTCACCAGGGCATCAACCTCCTTTGCCTTCCCCCGCCTTTCTTCCTTATAGCCTGATTAGCTCATTCTAACATAGCATATAGAAAAATTAAAATCATCAATACTACTATTCATATCTACTTTTTGCATTTTTATTTCACTACTATTCCTAAAAGTTTCCGAATCTGCAGACCTAAAACACCGTTTCTTTATCCCTTTTATACAATACCTCTCTATATTTAACTTTATTTCAGTCATAATAGGACAATGATCACTTCCTATAGTTGTTTTATTGATTACTTGCCATAAACAAACACCTGCTAGAGAATTTGAAGCTAATGTTAAGTCAATTGCTGACGCTGTATTATCTCTAAAAGTAATTCTGGTTCCACTTCCATCATTTATACATACCAAATTTTTAACATCCATTATTTCTTGTATTATATCCCCATTTTGATCATTATGATGACTCCATAATGAGCTATGCCCATTAAAGTCCCCACACCAAATAACTTTACCCTCTAAAAATACCCCAAGTTCCTCCATTAAATCTATTGAAAGTCTTTTACATGGATTATAGAAATTGATTATTTTAAATCGCCCATTTACTGTCCAAATTTCAATAATTATATATTCTCATTCTCTTTCTTTAGCCAACAGTCCAAATTGAATTCCCTGTTTTATGAATGTTATACACCCTCCTCCAGATCCTCCCTCTCTGTCTCTTCTAATGCTTTCGTATCCTTTTATAACAAAATCGAGATTTGGTTTAAGCCAAGTTTCCTGAATACATATAATATCTAGATCTTCTTTAAATTCTTTAATAAACCTCCTGTCCATTTGCAATAAGGCTTCTAGTGTTCCATTGTAAGATGATCAGTTTTTGTCTTCCTGTCCTCCTGTCTTCCCTTCTGCCCCTAGTCTCTTATGTGTTTCCAAGATATATCCCTCATACGAAAAAACCTCTCTGCCTCTTTCACAATTATTTAGATTTTTTCTGTGTTGTGCTTTACTTGATCTGTACAATTAATTACATATACAATGAACAACATAACCTTTTCAACTTTTAACACAGTTTCAGTTCCACTATATGTATGGTTCAAACACAATATACATCTTAAAGTGCATTGATATGTATAGTGGAAGCGTCTTAGCGCTGCTGCCATTAGTTTCAGTGAGGTGCTTGCAGACGCCAACATCTTGTGCTTTCCTGATTTCCGCTTGTTTATGAAGACTCTTTTTTTTTAACGGTATTTTGACCCAAATGGCTTTATTTTAATTATGTCCTTTTACCTTACCAGTCAAAAAACATACTGGTAAGGTAAGTTGTCTTTGTTAGTTTAATAGCCTTTTAAAATGTTTTGTGATCATTTTGTATTTTATGTCTTTTAATATTTTGGTTGTTCTTCCCTGTAAATCACTTTATGCAGCTTGTGATGTTGTCTATCCCAAAAGGTAAGCAACCTTAAACTCTTGGGGGTATAGCCAATCAGTGTCAAGGAAAACAAATGGTGCTCCTGGATTGCCTAATTTACAAGCACCAGCCAATAGTGTGTGAAGTAATTTTGCATGTGGGTATTTCAGGTTGTAAAGCTGCATTTTACTTTGGATATTTTAGATATGCTCCAAATATTTTTACTCAAATAATTGGGAGTTATGGTCCAAAGGAAAATCCGCAAATAGGTGAATCTGCGAATAGAGAACTGTGAATATTTTGGCTGTCCACTGCAGTCATGTCAATTAATGTGCCTTACCACTTTGAATGAATTAATTAAATGAAAAATAACATACAGAGATATTTACAGTATCCAGAGAATTATTTGAGACAAGGTTTCCGCACGGTAGTAAAAGGTTGTTAATTAAATAAGCTCAAATTAAGGCAAGTAAAAGGTAGTAAGAAGTAACTAAAGGTAGTAAAAGGTACTACATTTTTCATCATCCCTTCAAAATATTTTTAATTTTCCATTGATGCTTACTTATTGTTTTAAGTTTGTTTTACTAAAATCTGTATAAAAAAAAATTATAACTACAGTACTGGCAGGACCTGAGCTGTCACTGATAGACTCCAAGCTGCTGTGCTGCAGCAGCTTGGACTAGCTAGTCTTGTGTTGGAACCGAGACTAGCTAGTCATTTTGCGCTTCGCCACTGGCGATTCTAGCATCTACAATAGGATTGCCATCCATCCAGTAAAATACAGAGTCGTCCCATATTTGCCCGTTAAATGTGCGTCCCGTATTGAACCGATACATAACTGTCCCAAAGACACGCCTATCATACACACGTCAACACTAAGTTCAACAATAATGACCAAAATAAAACACAGGAATTATTAAGGTCAGCTACATCATCGTGGCGGGAGCTAAAGGACCCCCTGAACGCTATGGACCAATGTTGCCCTCACGGTTGCCTATAGACGGACACTACGCAGCCGCGGTGAGCTGCTGTTTACCCGCGTCTTTTTAAAAGGTCCTCTACCCGATTCCATGTCCTTAGAAGCAAAAACATTTTTAAAAATACAGACGTAAGTGAAAAGACTCGCATTATAAGCTGAACAATTTCATTTACGATGGTTTGACTCCTGGACCTGACGATATTTGCCGCATGTCTTTCCACCTTTCCTGACCGCCTGCTTTCATATAAGGGACACTAGAGCCCACAAAAGACCCCCTGGAGGGGTAAAAAAAACCCATAAAAATTATTTTTAATAAAAATTAATTTAATGAATTAAAAATTATAGTACTCCTCTTTAAACTGCTGTATGGAAATAGGATCACACTTTCCATCAGGGATCTGCAACCTGAATCTCTGGAGACACAAGTGGCTCTTTGGTTCACAATTTTAAATGATGAAATATTGTTCTTTTTTTGTATAATTATTTTTTAAGTATTTCCATAAAAACACTGTCTGCACTGGCCCCTGTGGTAAATTTGGTCTAGAACCAGCCTCCAAAGAAAACAGTAAAGACCATTTTATATATGGTCTTTACTGACCAGCTATAGCTAAAAAGACCATATATAAAATGAATAAAGGTGCTCATGATACAAGTCTGGTCCCAAGGGACGGATGGCAATTTGCAATGCAAAATATTATGCTTAATGATTTTTTGCAATGGGCAATTTTAAGTGGCAATGCAGTACTTAATTAATTTAGAATTATTTTTATATTTATGAATGAAATTGTGTACAGCATTGGCTTTATTTATTTGAAGAGTATTTTGTATTTCAGTACAAAATTGTGTATATGTGCAAAAAATTTGGATAAATACTGGGTTGGTTTGATCCTGGTCCTTAGCCTTGTTAATTACTCTTGTTGCTCTTTTTTGAAGTTTGATTAGTGACTCTTGTGTTGTTTTGTAATGAATTTCCCAAATCTCTCTGGAGTCACTTAAATAAGGTCAAACTAAAGAACAGCACAGGATGTTAGGGTTAGGCTGCTTCTTTATGAACAGAAAAGTGTTTGGTACTGAAAATATGACAGGCTCACTTCATGAACTGTGAACTGAAATAGTAAAACCCTGACTCATAATGTTTACTTTTCCATAGATGGACAAACATTCTTGTTTAAAGAAAAAAGGCCAACAGCCGCATAACGTTCAGATAAAAGTACGAGTAATGCAATTTCTAGGTATGATTTTCAAATAAAGTTCAGGGTAATGACTCATTTTTACTAGTCATTAACCTGAACTCCTACCTTCTACCAGATGTTGGCAGGAATGATGTAGTCTTGAGATTCTGTTTCAAACTGAGTATAAACACCTCAGGAAAAAATTAAAAGTTTCTCTGATTTTACTCTTTATAAGCATATGTTTGAGTAAAATGAACATTGTGTCAGGGTCCTGTGTGTGTGAGTGCGAGTAATGCATCTGTTCCAGTGAGGATCTTGGGTGAGAGCTGGGGCAGCCTTCACAGGTGGAGCTCATCAGCCTCATTTGAGTGCTGAGCATAAAGGAGCAGCAGAGCCCTCACTCAGCGCTGGATGATTGACGTTACCGGTAGTCTACCTGGCCTTCCTCTGCAGTCAGCTATTGATTCGTTTCTTGACTACTTACCAGCAGTGTTGTATAGTAACGAAGTAAAAATACTTCACTACTTTACTTAAGTACATTTTGGAGTACTTCATACTTTCCTGGAGTATGAAAATGTTTGATGACTTTCACTTTTACTTCACTATATTTCCGAACTCAATTGCGTACTTTTACTCCGATACATTTTCAATGTGTGGTTTAGTTACTCGTTACAAAAAAGCGAGAGAGAGAAACGAAGTGTTTTGACCCCACCTACTGATTAGCAAGCAGGCTACCGAACAAAGTCGTAGCCTGCTTGCCTGGCTTGTTCATCACCTCCAATAGGATACACCTGTTTCGCTTCTCCCATTGTTGGGGAAATCAGAAATCGGAACACCTTGCATCGTGTGGGAGGGGGGGTCGAACAGAGAAGAGTGCTGCCCGCACTGACGCGGCTCAGGGATTACGTGACACGCAGCGCCGTGCCCTATAATCCACTGTAAGCTATGTAATGTGTTTTGAGGCAATTGACCAAAATCCCGGACAATTTTTAAATTCCCCCCGGACATCTTTTTAGGTCTGAAAAGTAGGACATGTCCGGGAAAAAGAGGACGTCTGGTCACCCTAGTTCAATGGGGGACAGAAGCCATAGCGATAGCAATTTAGACTAAATTTAACGAATATAGGAAAGGCATGCAAGTTCAAAACCACAAACCATTAACATGTGCTACTCTTTAAAACTGGAACAATTTATTAGCAGGTTTCATTTTGCCTGCACTTGGTTGGGTACATTATTTTAAGTTTATTTGACAAGTTTACCAAGATATAAGAAATGTCATTCAAACTTGCCTTGTTTTACTTTTTACTTGTACTTTTCATTACATTACTTGAGTACATCCATTTTTACAGTAATTTCCATACTTAAGTACAAGAAGTTTCAGATACTTTAAGACTTTTACTCAAGTAACATTTCAGTCAGTGACTTCGACTTTTACCAAAGTCGTATTTTGGAGAGGTACTTGTACTTTTACTTGACTCTGAGATTCCAGTACTTTATACAACACTGCTTACCAGTAGTGATGGTGAGATGAAGCCTCATGAGGCATTGAACCACTTGAGCCAACTGGTTCGAGAAAGGGTTCATTTCTTGAGGCTTCATGTGCACACGAAACCACCTACTGGCCAGGTGTATAATCACAGCCAGCTGTATCTTAATACGTGTGATGCATTGAATTTTTGTCTATTATGGCTCTTGGGAATGACTTCACAAAAGGTGTAGGACGAAATCATTTGTCTACATAAATTATGTATACACATGTGTGTATAATAAAATATTGTTTGAATGTATCCTCTGTGTGTAATTATTCCCAAAATAGTAGTGTCATGTGATATGGCATGTTGTGTAATAAAGTTTTTCTGTGACTCTAGAAAAATGGCCTGGGCTTAATCAGGCAGAGGACAGTGAAAGTGCTTGTGGAACTAGGGAGGGGGTAGTGAATAGGTTAATGCTTGTGTAACTTGGATGATTTTATGCATTTTTATTAAGAAACAACAATTTCTCCACAGTTTTTGGTTTCAAACGATTTCTCTTTTTTGACACTACATGGATGAGGTGTTATTATTGTACCCCAACTCCTTGGAGCACAATAAACACCTCACCTTTACAGAAAATAAGAAACAGTGAAAAATACAGTTCCTCATAAGCAAACCTAATGCATCTGCAAATGTTCAGTTCACCTTACCTTGTTAGGGCTTATCAAATCAAAATGTTCCCACATAGGGGAAATCCTCCTCTTTCTCGCCGGCTCCATCCTACTCCTATCCTGTCCTCCCGCTCCTAAATCTCCTATCTATCTCTCTCTCTCCTAAACTCTCCAAACACCAAACTAACTGTCTCAAACTAAATAACCACTATCCAAACTCTGCTATCCAAACTATCAAAACTCTATCCACTCTCTCAACTGACCGCAACTCGCCTACAACAACCCACATTTTGAATGGAGCCTGTGGGATTTCTAAAGCTGTCAAACCCCGCGCCAAACTCTGAGCCACTTCCCGAAGCAGTCACGTGGTACAGCCAGGCAGCGAGGCTTCGGACGTCATCGTTTTCGGCTCCTCCCCTAAATGAAGCAAGCCTCGATACGCGCTTTACGGAAACGCCCCCTCCATTACTCGACACACGCCTCGAAGCCTCGGCACATCACGTAACATCACTACTTACCAGAAGTTTTACTGTTCCTGTGTTTGCTGCCTCCAGGTTCGTGGCTCGTCACTGGGTTTCTCTAGAAGGATCGTTCACTGCAAGTCTCCTGCCTGCCCGCTCTGCCGTGTTTCCCCAGTTCACTCTGCCCCATCAGACCTCTGGCTCTCTGTCACGGTCTACCTTGCACTCACCTCTGGGATATACATCACCATCCTCCACACAGGACCCTGTACAACTCTTCCCTAGAGCTTTCCAGAACCACTCTGAAGTAAGCTGTTCCTATTACATTTCTGATCCCCTCTGGCCTGACCTTCAGTAACCAACTTCTCATTCCAGGCGCCTCCGATTGTGTGACGCTAGCCGCTCCCCAGAAAAGGTCTGAGGACCTGTCAATTGTTTGTACCTTTTGAAAATAAACCTTATTACCTTACTTGGACTTGTTGGTTCTGCATGTGGGTCCGAAGGGTGAATCCGAACATGACACATTGTTCTTTTATTGTGTGAATTACTGATAACATGTCTCTTAATTTTGTTTGTGAATGTATGCAAATAAGCACCAACGAATATCTTCTCATGGGTCTTAGCCCTGCTAGGGGCTAAACACCCTAAAGGTCAGATCCTAAAATCGCCCCTGCGCTTCGCCATAGGAAAATATAAGTTTTCACAACTTTGGCTCGATGATCCGAGATTCAAAGACTAGGAATACCGAAAGGCATTTTGTAAAGTATGTAGGAAAAAATCTAAATTTGACCTGGAACGACATGACTGTGATCAAATCAGACCGACCGGAGTATCCAATATTCATCAGCAGCGGATTCCTGCGCGGGTTGAGGCTCCACCGAGGAGCAGATCCCCGTTTCGTTTTTTGGTGCTAAGCGAAACGATGCATCTGCAAACTCAAGCTCAGCTACGAGCTAAAGTTTTACCAGCGACGCGACGGGAGCTGCAGACAGGCAGCGGACTTTGCTGACTCTAAAGCCAGAGTTCAGAGCAGAGCTGCTCTTTACATCGCAGCAACTAAAGTAAGTTAAATAACACCAACTGCACCGCTAACAGGTTGCAGAGCGAACATACTCAAAAGTGAAAATTCCACTGCAATTGTAGGAAAAGTGGTAAAACTTTTACATACAAGTTTATAATTCATTATTAGCTGATACACCATTTAGACACGTTTCATGTTGTTTACATCCGGAAATTTCGTGAAGGCAAAAAGACGATTTTTCCCTTGCCATCCGTAGCCGCGCTGCCGCGGTAGAACGGTTCTGGTAACTAAATGAAACCTTCTTACTTTAGAGCAGTGCGCCACAGCAAAGGGAAAACAACTCAGAAAAACCTTCAAAGAACAACTCAAAACCACTCGTATCCCCCCCTCCCACCTTCTGTGTTTTCTAGTTACACGCAAACTCGTTGCCATAGGAACAAACAGCTCCACTATATGTATGAGGATCCAACACCATAAAACACGCAAACGTTTCCCACACAAAGGGCAACACATTCAGTCCTTAACGGTTTCATGTTTTCAGGCTTGATGTTTATTTTGGGATTATAAAATGGTCTGAACACAGCGGTGGTTAATTAGCTCATTTAAACAGCTGCTCTAATTGTAACGATGGTCTGACAGAGTTGGTGTGTTGGTCACCAAAACACTGAATTTTGCTGCACATGGTCATTTGTTTATTTAAACTTTTCAATGACCTGTGAACCTTGTTATCGAGTTGTCCTAGTGTTGACAATTAGTAGCAAACTAATATTCTATTGAGAATAAAACATCGGCTTGTGAAATTGAAATGTCATTAATGTCATTACAGATATTCTTAAAAAAAACAAATATCCTATGGATTTAGGATAAGCACTAAAAATAGTGCTTTCTGTTTTTAATATATGAGGTTTTGGTCAAGATAAAGTCACAGTTAGACCTTCAAGTAAGTGGGATAAAGTTTTGTCTTACATCTTACATGGGTCAGTGCACCGATTGCAGCTTTCTCGCAGATCATAGATTATCAATCTATAAAAAGTTTGACCTGCCGATTTTGATTTTAGCCAGTGCCATTTTTTGATTGAAATGTCAATCAAAAACAGCTAAATATAGGAAGAAAGTCTCTGAGTTGGTGACAGTGGAGCTTGCAGACATGACCTGGTAGGCCGGTCTATCAGTCAAACCTCTCACTGCAGAGCAGAAGAGGAAAGTGGCCGATTTTTAGACCTTTGCTGAAGTAGAAAAGATCAGACAATGAGATTGGCTTCACGTAAATATCGACTGATCACCGATCTCCCAAAATTGAGGAAATCGGTGCGAAATTGGCTCGATTTTGTGTTGGTAGTAAAAATATTGTAAAGATAGTAAAAAGTAGTAAATTCAACTCTGGGATTCCTGTATAAATCCTCTGAGAGGACCCAAAAATGTAAAAAGACAGATTTTTCAGCCATTTCCATCCAGTGTTATGTAGATACACAACAACTGGAAGACTCATTTGCAAAACATACAATGTAGTCCTGATTTCACTCATTTGGTGTAAGGTTAAAACCAAAGCAGAAATTACAGGCACCTGAATTTAACCAAATTGTAGTTTTGCTAAAAATATAACTGAAGTTTAAACCCATGCAGCCCTTTGTTGCTGTGGTGAACGAAAGGCTGATTGGATGATTGACCACTGAAAGCTTATAAATTCCTGCGTAGAGTGTCAGTTCTGGTTAATGTCGTTAGTTAACATTTCTGCTGACTTCCCCCAAACATCTGTGGGTGTTGTCAGGCCCTGTGCTGAAGCCCAAATGGGTGAGATAAGCGTGTATCTTTACTTGATAAAAAAGCAACAAATGTTAAAAGCTTACTAGTCTTATTACAAAGAGAATTATAAGATATTCCTAGCTCAGGGGTCGGCAACCTTTTCTATTCAAAGAGCCATTTGGGACCGCCTCCCAATAAAAAGAAAGCACTTGGAGCCACAACCCATTTTGACGTCATATATATAAAACCTATATGCTATGTACAAAAATCGATACTATGTTGCGTTTATGAAATCAACGAACTGCTGCAGAGAACACAAAATTTTATTTCTGCATGTAACAAAACGCATTTTACACTTTGTTGATGCTCAATTTCAAACAAAACACCCTCTGTCTATTTGGGTCTTTGTATTTAAGAAATAAAAATCAAAACTTACCCAACCTGCACTGAAGGAAAAATAGAAACAGAATGCAGTCACCTGTCCTCCTCTTATTCAGGAGATAAAAATCAAAACTTATCCAAATATTATCCACCGGCACTGAACGAACCAAGCAAACCAACAAATGCGCAGTCTGCTTCTGTGTCCCGTAGTACGGTACGGAGCCCCCTAGGGGACATGGGGATTTTTTTTTCTTTTGCGTTACCTCGCAATACTGTACTGGTCAGTTATGCAGCATAATTGAATACTGTAAGCCTTTCTTACGGTGGGCGCCGTACTTTCTGCTTTAATGGTTATGTGAGGTTTTTCCATAAATGTTAGTATCTTTTTGTGAAATATCTGAAGTTTTATATCTTTCCTTAGGATAGAAAGGCACCACAAACCTACGATATAAACAGAAACCTTCCGTAAGTAGGAAAGAAATAAAAATACATCCTAATTTGGACTATTTCTGAGTTATTATCACGGGTAATAAATCATCTGACAGTTTTGATTGTGTCTCTGTTGTGTTCGTAGTCTGAATGGTTTAAAGAGCTGCTTTCAGTGCCGCTCCATCTTAGCCTTAACAGACATAAACATGCAGGAAAAAATAAATCGATTTTCAGTCAGTGTTTTGCACCAAACAGTTTTTACTATTAACAAGTTTTTATTATTAAAAACACGACAAACTAATGATGGTAAAGGGCCGCACTGGGTTAACTCGGGGAATCTCATCTGTCCGTGTATCAATCAACTCCAAACTTCTTCTTTATTCTGTCACAATTATCGATTTATTCCATTTTGATCACCATGCTCCAAACTTTGCAAGGACTGACCGCCCCGCTCACCGCTTCCTAATACACACAAAGCCAGTATCCTTCCCATTCATACCTGGTGACGTCACTCCCACGTCGACGCACCTAAGTGTCAAATCCGCTGCTCCTGTCATATCAATAATTACTTATTTCATTCATATGGCTCTTACAGAGCCTCAGTGAAAACTTGTTTATTATTATTAACTGTTTGGTGCAAAACACTGATTGAAAATCGATTTATTTTTTCCTGCATGTTTATGTCTGTTAAGGCTAAGATGGAGCGGTGTTCTGTCAGATAGCCATGCGTTGTCAGATCGTCATACGCGTATGACAAACTGATGGCTATATCTGTCAGATCAGCATACGTTGTCAGATAGTCATACGCTTAGCTCAGACATGTATACGTTGTCATTACCATATGATTTTATTTAATCAGCAACATAGAATCATGACGTAGATCATCATACACTTTGTTATTAACAGTTATATGGCATCCTGACTTAGCGGTTAAGTAGGTTAATGAGTTTTACACGGGCCTGTGTTGTAATTGACTGCAGCTGCAGCCAGACCTGCTTTAAATACACTTTGAAACCATGACAACGCATGTATATTTATCTAGTTATCATATTATGTCATATTATAAACAATTTAATTACTTATTTTCGTCATAACTTGTTGCGTATGCTGAACTGACAACTCCACTGACGGTCGGACTTCTTAATGCGCATGCGCGGGCATGCGTACTGACTGCATGTGTGCTATCCTGACAGCGTATGGCTATCTGACAGAACAACGGCAATTTCACCATATTTTATATTTAATCATCTTTATTAAAACGGTGTTAGATCGTCATAAAGCTGCTAATGTAATAACACTTTATTAGCCACTGTATGACTTCCTGATGCATCTCTTAACCTGTCGGATTGCCATACACTTTGTTATTAACCACTGTATGACTTCCTGATGCATTTCTTAACCTGTGGGATTGCCATACACTTTATTAGCCACTGTATGACTTCCTGATGCATCTCTTAACCTGTCGGATTGCCATACACTTTGTTATTAGCCACTGTATGACTTCCTGATTAATACCAATGACATCAGTTGTATGATGTACTATATTTAATGTAGAACATTTTACTTCTGTATTTTTAATAATCCACACTGTCACTGGTGGGGTAAAACTGTTTAATTTAAGTTACACTTTTTACATTTGAACATGTCACCCATGTCTGTGGCACATTCTTTGTGTGTCCACCTTGAGCAGCAGTCACACTGTATCTGTGAAGTGGACAGAAAAAGAAAACAGTTATGAGTTAGCAAGTGTAATGTGTTTGAAGCGTTAAGTTGTACAGTTTAGTTGTTTACCATGTCAATGATGTTCTCTGAAGCATTACAGTGAAGCATATTGCATTCCACACAGTACTCTTCCACCTTGTCTGGGAACAAATAAAGGCATTTAGAGTGTACTTTACCAAAAATAGTCAAGTACTACCTCTTTATATTCTGTTGACAAGCCATCATGTTATACTAGTACATAACAGAAAATACTGCAATTTAGTATGTCATATATCTTTGGATTTTTTTAATGCTTTGGACTGTTCCGGTATAGCCTAAGGGAAAATTTGTTCCGTTTGGAATGAAAAATTCGGTGATATGCTCCTAAGCCATCTTGTGTTTTTGATTGTTAGAATATTAACAAAACAGATCAACAGGTTTCACACAGACTTCCACAGTTCCCTGAACAGTGGAACTGGTTCTTAATACCCAACATTAATAAAATTTCATGTGTTCTGACCAAAAACTTCTTAGAATCATAGCTGTCCAAAGCTATAAATCTCCGAACATTCAGCCAGTGGTACATTTTTCGGCATACTTTCTTAAAGTTTGCCTCTGCCCTCTGTTGAGTGTCAATGGGTAGGAGCCTTCAGAAATAAAACTGAAGACTTCCCCCCATTTGCACTCCATGTTTGCTATAAATGACACAAGAAAACATGTAAATTGCATCAACAAGCATTTAAACAAGACAATTCATTAGACACTGCAAATTGTTCAAATATATAATAATACCCTGCTGCAGCTGCGTACACAACAAAACACACCTACTCCTGCTACTAAACACGCCAACTGGTGCTGCAATAATATGACATTTCTGTGAAATATCAGCTCTTAGGACAAGAAATACAAAATTAAAATAAATTAAAAAAAGTTTGTAGTGAAAGCTTCTTCATATCCATCCTTTTTTATTCCGATTTAATACAAAAAAACCTTGTAATCAACATATTTATGCATGTGCATCCAACAATGCAATTCTTGAAATACTGCAGAAAACACAACAGCGAGTTTAAATGCAATTGAGAGATCCCAATTTTTTATTGACAACACTGGTGGATGCCATGTCCTTCCTGGCAACGCCTGGTGAACACAGGGACTTCAAGTGACTCAAGAACATCTCCTGTCTTTTATTAATTGAGGCAAAAGTCACACTGACAGTGACTAATACATAACCCAGGTGGCTGTACTCGTGTATGTGATCTGTTAATCTGAAAAGCCTTCATGTTCCAAAAACAACCTCAATTTGCATAAACTAAATATGTGTAAATGTAAAGCACATATAAAAACAAAATTAACATGAACGCTTTTCATATACATTAATGAAGATAAGGATTTGTTTCAAAAGTGAAACACTGGTTTTGCCCCAGTTTCAGTGTGGGTAAAAATTGCGTTTTCATACGTCTGATTCATTTAATGTTGGTAACGGTGGATGCCAACATTAAGTTCATCTATGTAGATGTTAAAAAGGTGAGAGGACAGTATACTTCCCTGTCTTACTCCGGAACATGAAGGCTTTTCAGGTTAACATATCACATACACGACATGCTATCCAAGTTAGCAGACATGTTATCCAACCCAAAAATATCAAGGAACTGGGGGACGTGAATTTAAACAGGGCGTGTTTTGTAGTTTACTGCAGCTGCAGCAGCATTAAATTTAATTTATTTACTTACTTTTTATTGTGTCTCTTCTCGCGTATGAGCATTAAATTTAATTTATTTACTTACTTTTTATTGTGTCTCTTCTCGCGTATGACAAGCTGACGACTCCTCTCAATATCGCGGACCTCCTGCAGAATGCGCATGCGTGCGCATGCGCTCTTACCATATGTATGCTATTCTGACATGTATGGCTATCTGATAGAACAGCGGCACTGAAAGCAGCTCTTTAAACCATTCAGACTACGAACACAACAGAGACACAATCAAAACTGTCAGATGATTTATTACCCGCGATAATAACTCAGAAATAGTCCAAATTAGGATGTATTTTTATTTCTTTCCTACTTACGGAAGGTTTCTGTTTATATCGTAGGTTTGTGGTGCCTTTCTATCCTAAAGAAAGATATAAAACTTCAGATATTTCACAAAAAGATACTAACATTTATGGAAAAACCTCACATAACCTTATATTAAAGCAGAAAGTACGGCGCCCACCGTAAGAAAGGCTTGCAGTATTCAATTATGCTGCATAACTGACCAGTACAGTATTGCGAGGTAAGGCAAAAGTTTTGCGAGGGAACGCAAAAGTTTTGCGAGGTAACGCAAAAGAAAAAAAATTCCCCATGTCCCCTAGGAGGCTCCGTACGCTTCAGCCTTTCGCATCAGCTCCGAAACGGCCTTTTTTCTCTCCCCTCCCTCGGGATATTTTTTAGCAAAGACAGAGTGTTTGCTCTTGAAAGGTCTTTCAACATTTGACTTCTTGTTGTTTGCCAGTCTTTCGCCACATATTAAACAGACTGGTGAACCAGTTTCATCAGCGGTGAAAGGAAAATGATCTGTCCACGTAGCATTAAATGTTCTGCCATCTTCAGAATGTTTCCTTTTCTTGGATTTATTCATGATGTATCTTCCAGGCAAGGGTCAAAAAGTCAATAAATCAGTGCGCTAAAAAAATGCGGTCTGCCAGACATGTGGGGTTCGCCAGGAATGCCTGTCGCACATCGGCGGACATGACGTATATTTTGGGTGCTAAAAATGTTCAAAACTTTTGTTTTAATGTTACAAGTTTACCATAATCTTCAGATTTAGAAATTTATTTTTAAATGATTTTAATTAATAATTTTTTAATGATTTAATTTTAATAAAATATTCTATTTCCCAAAGTCACTGGGAGCCACAACAGAAGGATGAAAGAGCCACATGTGGCTCCGGAGCCATTGGTTGCCGACCCCTGCACTAGAAGAAAGAATGATATTAAGAGGGTGGAAATCAAGAAGAAAATATATAATTAAAAAATTGAGTGGACCAAGAATGTACTACATCCATACATTTAGTGCTTTTTGTCTTTTTATGACATTTTGGTTGTTTTCCTGGACAATTACAAATTAACTTTTTAAAAAACTTTTTTAACTTTTCTAAACAATGGCCTTAATGTTTTGCTATCAGGTCTGATACAAAGAGGAGTGTGTTTTCAGTTCACCCTGAACAGACAGGACATCCTGTCATGCAGAGGGGTTCAGGGTGTCAGCACTGTGTGTGAGAACACGATGAGTAAAGGTACAGCAGGATGAAGCAGTCGATCAAAACAATGGTGTAAAAGCACCTCTGCGTGTGCAGGCTCCGTCCCCTCTGAAATCGAGTAAGCAGAACAGCCAGCAGTAGGAAGAAGGTAGTGGTGTTCATAAGTAGGAACAGTCTAATGTAGGAGGGGTTACCAGAGAGCCCCTCACTCCTTGCTGTGGTCACAATGTGAACCTCCTTAAACCTGCGACCTTTAACTAAGCCCCCCTTCCTGTTCCTGTAACCAGCTGGATAATCCACGAAGGCCCTTGAGTCTGCATCCCCTTCCTCTGGACTGTCCTCATATGTACGCTTTGACATCCTCTGTCTCTCTTTCTTTTCGTTGACCTCAATTTGTGCAAAAATGTCAGGCAGACTCTCAGACAGCTTCTCTCCAAGGTTTAACCTCTTTCCCCCCTTGGCCTTGTTCTGTTTCTTGGACATAGCAAACATCTTCTTAATAACCTCCTCTGTCTTCTTCTTGTCAGAGAATTGGAGGAGGTGCTCAGCGGTCCTACGGAAGCTGGCAGTGTTGAGGACTCGTCCCAGGATGTGTCTTTCCATCTGCTGGAAGACAGGTTTGACATGCTGGAGATTGTCCTCCATCACACTGGCGTATTCTTCAACTTCCACAGGGAAGCTGTCTACAACAGCTGCTGCTCTCTCAAACACAATCTTTTTGTGGTCCAGCAGCACTATGGCGAACACAGGCTTGCTGGTGACCTCCCCTGTCAGAAGGTAGATGGTGTAGGTATGGTCTTTGGTGGAGAGGTAAATATCCACCCGCTGATCATCCCCACGTAAGCTGAAGCTCTGTACATCCAAGCCTGGTCCAAAGAAAATATAGGCCACCCTCGTGTGCGGGTACCTCAGTGGCATTGTTACATTCACATAATTGGAGCCATTATAGGGATACCCTCGAGGGTAACTCCAGTAACTCACCATCCCTTTGTTACTGGAGTTTGTGTCATCCATCCAAAACATCTTATAGTTCTCCTTCCCATATGTTATAAACGCTCCATGAACACCATCTACTTTCGTACTCTGAAATGGCAGCTCTGTGTTGTGAAAGAAGGCACTCATGGCCCTGGTTGGGCTTCCTGGGTCCAAGTGGATGTGGTCAACCATGAGCAGAAGCTGTGGGTGAAGAAGCAGCAAGTTCCTCTGGAAGTTCCTGATTTTCAGTTCTGGGTTATAAGCCGAATGTCCTTCGCCACGAATGAAGACCATCCCCTCTCTCTTTATAGCAGCTTCCACTCTGCCCTGGGCATCAGCTGCAAGGCCCACCTTGTACTTTAACCACTTAGAGTCACAGGCTTCTGTTACTTGTCCAGCCCAAGGTTTAAAGCAGCTCCCAGATAGGGTTGAGCCAAACAATGCCACATTATTTAACAAAGTGTACTTAGGTCCATACAGTGCCTCCGTGATGAACGGGACACCGTTGGGTGCAAAGGTGAAAGAGTTCTGATCTGGGTGCTCGTGACCAGCGTTGAAGTTCCTCCAGCCTTTGATCCACTCTTTGTACTTGTTATTGTGAACGATGTCAAAGATGGCGCGTCCCCCTAGTTTCCCAGACTTGAAGGACAGAAAGGAGCTGTTGGTGCCAGAAGGCAAAGCACCGCCATACGTCACCACACCCCAGTCCTCGAAGTAGTGGAGCTGAGAGGTTCCAAAATCTGCTGGGGGTTTGGGGATCAGGCCAGGGTCATACCTGCATCACAAAGACGAAGCAATAATCAGATGGGGAAGAGAATGTAAACCATACCAAAAAGACATCTTAGCCACTTTTAAAGTCTGTGTTATTTGTAACTTGACATAAAACTGATCAGCGATGGTGATCAGTTTTATGTCAACATAACCTCTTATGTTTCTCAGGTAAACCAAAACATCCCTGTCCCAGTGATATTCTCTTGCTTCAGGAAACAGGAATGGGAGTTAAAATCTCAACATATGCTTTCTGTCAGGAACCAGACTTGTAAATTGAAGAACACGTAATAACTCCCCTGATTGCTTGACCTCCTAGACACAAGGGTTTGATTTGAAAAGAAAAAATGAAGGAAAATTTGATAAAAGCATAAAACAGTTACAGGTTCAGGTTTCTAAAGCAAAATCCAAAAAGACTTACATAACATCCAAAAATCATTTCTGTCAGAGGTCTCACTCTGACAGAAAGGGAAGAACTAAAATGCAACACCCAACTCTAACCAAAAAGTCCCAACTTAACAGAACTGAGTGAACTCTTGCTTATATCAGTGTCCTAAGCTAAGTTTTAAAAATTATTATGCACGACTAACACATGAGAAGGGATTACAGAGAAATATAAAATAAAAATATGTTCTGAGTCTCTGAACACAGGGACTCAGAGCAGAATCCCTGTGCAGAGCCACTACGTTTAGAAGAGAAAGCATTGATGCCCTGCTCCTCTGCACGCCTAATATGCAGTTCCTTTTAGCTTCCAACAGAATCCTCTGTCCACAACTCCCCTGTGGACAGAGGACAGAGGGGAGGGCACCACCTTATGTTTGCTTGACCTCAGGTGGTGTCGGGCAAATCCCTCTCTGCAGCCTCTAAATGCTGTGACCTGAACCTCTGAAGGACACCTCCAATCTCCAGCCTGGACCTGACACTAACGCTGACCTCTGGGCCTTCAGCTTCCTTCAGCCGCAGAACTTGTTAGTGGCTTTTAAATTTACACACTTGGGATTAATGACAGATATGTATGGAAAACTTTGGAATTTTTTTCTTATTCTCAGATTTAGATAAAAACCTGAATATGCCTTTTGATTTTCTAAAAAAAAAGAGCTCCTACACTAAAATCTAGTTTTCTCTAGTTTCAAATCATTAATAAATTTGATATTTGAGATAATAAGCACTCGTGAATTCCAAAACAAAAAAAACAATTCCATCATTTTACTTCTGGGTTTTCTGGAAACCTTGAAAGGGATTCAGTTAAACAGCCAAACAAATTCCTGTTCCAGTTCAACTTTAGCTGATGGAATATCTCAACAACCCAAGGGACATCTATTGGGAAACCTATTGATGACCTAGGCTGCTATTAATTTTCTCTCCACTGACATACAAGATATTAAAAGCACATTGCACACCACGGTCAGCAGAGTCAGCAAAGCTGAAGAAAAGAAGTGGAATTGGTGAAATCTGCGGCTCCGCGGCATGCCCGAAGAAGGGACGGAAGATGTAAGGCTCAAGGTGGTGGAGTTATGTCAGAATATAATCTCAAACTACAAAGAAAAGCTTCTGGAGGTGATTGATTGAGACTATTGGCTAGGCCAGGGGTGGCGAACCAGTTCAGCATTAAGAGCTAAATAAAGCTCATCATCACCGTAAAGAGCCACACAGCAATTTCAAGATTAGCTTTATACCACGTTGCTTGCTGAAACAGCTTTTTTCTTCTTCTAAGGCTTTGGTGGGACACCTGATAGTGTTAATTTTTTTTTACAAGTGTCTTTAGATCTGGGTTGTACTCTGTTATAGCTACACAAAGCAGTTCTTTCACGTGTCAGTGAAAACAAGACAATTATTAGACTTGTTAAAGCGTAGTAAAAATTCATTCACAGACATACAGTAAACTTTTGAGCTCCTTCTGCCAAACTGGCAGATGTGCAAGTGTCTCTTGCAGAACATTGTTGAAACATGTAGGACAATTTACTTGAATGGCTCAGTTTGTGGTAACCTCTACCATTTGCATATTTTACACTGTAGTTTAACCATTATTTTTGGTGTAGCAACCCAAGATCATCACTGGCCCCCTTTTAGCCCTCTTTAAAAACTTCCTGGATTCATTACTGCTCAATAGTTTTAAGGGGGCATTTAGTAAACATTAATATTCCAGCATTAATACAAATTAAACCTCACTCAAAGATTAAACACAGTGGGTCTGACAGAAAACTTAATAATTATCATTATTAATTTAAACTCTCATAGGAGTTTCTGTTTCTTTGTAATATTTCTCACTTTTGTTCTTTTTTTCTGCAGTAAAAAAATTGCTCCACAAACCTGCCACTCTGAGCGTCACCGTGATGCGCACAGCATCAAGCCCGGATTTTAGCATGGGCTTACCGGGGCTCTAGCCCAGGGCCCTGGCACTTTGGGGGCACCCACAGATGCTTTGCATTTTTGTGAATTAATAAGATCTGAACACCTTAATTTTATCACTGGCTAAGAGGATTTTGACGGTGTTGTTGAAAAACTGTCTGATTTGTTCTGGCAAATGTCCATCATGAAAGCTTGATTTTTATTGGTCCAAATTTGACGCGTCTTACACAGTGGGGAGGAGCATCAGTAGCCTAAGTAATTTCTCATGATGGTGGACAACAGAAAGTATGACAGCAGAGTGCAGGAACGAAAGAAAAAGAAGAGCGCGACCGAGAGGAGATCAAGAAAATATCCAAACTAATAGCAGGGTTTGTACTGGCCATGGAAAACCTGTAAAGTCATGAAATTTAATTTTCCCATTTTCAAGACCTGGAAAGTCATGGAATTTGCAAAGGTGCAAAAAATGCAGTTTTTTCTGTGGTTCTCGTCTCGGTGTCGGACATTGGGGATTTTATTTCAAGACCAGTCGAGACCACAACTGAGGAAATGTCCCTAAATTGCCAACATATAGCCCAGTTTATTTGTCAACATCCTTGTTTCCCTGGAGGCAAAACATACCAATACAAATCCAAGCAAAACGCGACTTACTAATTACGTGTTTCTGTTACTGCTGTCAGCCACTGCCTCCTCCTTTAACTCACATGCAGCACTTCAAGACATGTGCAGTGTTTGTCTCGGGAGAAGATGTCCATCTAATTGTCGGTAATAAGCGATAAGCATCAGGGAGTAATTTCTCACGATGGCGGACAACAGAAAATACAGCAGCAGAGTGAAGAACAGAAAAAGAAGAGCGCGACAAAGAGGTGATGAAGAAAATATTGAAGCTAACAGGTTTTTTTTATTGAACATATTGAACATGGAACAGAAGCATAATTCATCTTCTCTGCTTTTCAAAACCTTAGCTTTGCTAACAGAAGTTCTGCGGTACCACCAGATCCTGGAGCTCAGGGCCCTGCAGAGACTTTGGAAGGGCGGGGGCTCAAAGTTAAAAAGGGCCACATTGAACTAGATCTTAAAACACAGTACAACATAGTAATAACCCATATTAATCAAGAATCTATTATTTAATCAGCTCATACTGTATCATTGTCATCATGTGGGCTCAAAGCAAAGCAAATATAGTCTATGTTTTCCTGATAGGTATAATGTTGCTGTTTCTGCTGCTGACTGGTCTGTTTAACAGCTGCAGTCTCAGATCAACACAGCCTTCCAGGACTAAGGAGAGAAGGTCTCTGGTAATGAAGCATGTTATGAAATAAGCAAATTTGCTGCTATTTTACTAAATTAGCCTTACTACTTCTGCTTAACCTCTGTAACAACTTGGCTACAGACTGATTTAAAGATCAAAAAGCTCAGATGGGTTAACTTTACAAAATGTTTTGATGTTAGCTCTTCGGAAATATCTAGAATTGTAAGGTTGAGAGAAATCAAGGCAAAGAAAACTCAGTAGATGCTGGTAGGGCCCTCCAGACATTCAGTGGCCCCTATGAATAGTTGAATTGTAACACAGACCATAGATATAAACTTCTAGCATTACTTTATTAAGAATTACAGTGCTATTAAATGTTATTCAATGCAATCAGCAGAGAAAAAATGCATAAATAATACATTTAGGATTTAATTGGGAAGGTTACTTTGTAAAAGTGCAAAGAATCATCTTTATAGTTTGGTTGTTGTGTTACCATGGCTACAGTATGGCGTAATCTTTGTGTTTGAACCAGGTTTGTTCACCAATACATCATAGCAAATAATAATCAATAATCAGTGATCGGCCAATTAACCTGAGCTTCCCATCACAGACTTCACTAAATTTATATTTAAACACTGTTAGTGATGCTGAGTTTCTTAGTAGAAGGAGGGCAGGGGGCTAAATCTTGATTCTGTGTAAGACCCCATATTACCTTGGGCTGGCCCTGCATGAAGAGCGAGCCGCTGCGCATCTCTGCTGGAATCTACCTGGAATCCCCTGGTATTCTCTATGCCAGTTTGCCAATGCTTTTGAGACATTTAGATCTATTTAATTGTGGCATGTTTGGCTTAATGCTGCAGTTTTAATTATTGGTACAGTATTTTCGCTGATTTATGTGATATTTTGTGAACTCCAAATGTTATGGGCCAAATCTTTCTTAAGCATTTGAGGTTCTGCAGTAACTTCTATTCACAGCCGCTCACCTCCAGCCCGATCTAGGCCATCAGCACAGATCCTGCTTCACTTTAGCGTTAGATTAATGAAGCAGAGAGCGAACAGTGAGCAGACGTACCGGGGCTTTGAGGTGCGTTGCGGTACCGCAATTGTCCGCAAACGGTACCGCAATTGTGACCATTGCGGTACCGTTCCTTTATATCAGAATGTCTCATATAAAGACAGACATTCTTTATATCTGTCGGTGGGACCGACTCAGGCTGCATTTAGTCCAGCACTGGGACAGCTTGATAAAATTACAGTTAGGAGTTTTCTCTGCAGCTCAACCATCCATCCATCCATCCATTTTCTGTACACTCTTGTCCTTAGTGGGGTCAGGATGGATGCTGGTGCCTTTCTCCAGCGAACGTTTCAGGCGAGAGGCGGGGTATACCCTGGACAGGTCGCCAGTCTGTCACAGGGCCTGCAGCTGAACCATTTCTGTGTTTAGGGGAGAGAAGGTTTTTCCCGCTATTACGAGGACAATTGCGAAACATAAATATAAACTGTTATTCTAACTTCAACATCATGCCTACGTTTTTATTCACAAACAAGTGTATGTTGAAAATAAATATTCTTGCCCATAATTTGATAGATAGAGGGGGCAGATCCGTCCCCCTCCTCCTCACCATGGGCCCGGTGTCTTAACAACATGGAGGCAGAGGCACTGAGAATCCTGTCATTATTAAACTGAAGGCAGACAGACTAATTTATTTTGCAAAATTATTATATTTAGCTAAATATTATTGTTGAGCAGGCCTCCTGACACACAGACAAAAAAAAGGGCACTAGGGGCATCAAGGATAAAAGGGGCAGGTGCCTGATGCTCAAGGACTGAGGGATATCACTAAAAGAAAAGCTTTATTTATGTTTGCAAAAAATTGTGGTGCTGATTTTTGTTTGCTTCAACAAACTCATTTTATAAGAGACCCCATGGGCCAAAACGTCCAAACCCTCTCACAGAGAGTTTGGACGTTTTGGCCCATGGGGTCTCTCATACTAGCTACCTCTTCGGAAATAACAGTAAAGCCAGCCAGCTTGACGGCACAAGTTACACCGCCCTCCTTTCAAAATAAAAGCGCACCTCTGGTTTATGTTTGACGAGTTTCTTTCTGGCGGCTATAAAAGTTTAAAGCTTTGTGTTAATTCATTTGCTAAAGGAAATTATGTATCTGAAAATAAATTAAAATATATTGTGTGGGAAAAAAATGTCCTGCAAATCACATATGTGTAACCTCAATCAAACTTGGTGATATTTGACAGGCAAAAAATCTTTCTGATTCCATAAACATTTCGTTACCAGTGACTTCTCTCACTTCAGTGTGAGATGCATAACAAGTGGGATATTTAATTTAATGCTGCTAATGTGGCCTTAGTAGCTCTTTTATTTCATGTGTATTGAGTTTTTAATAAGCGTCACAGAAACTGTTTTTGTTGCCCAACTTTTACTGACGAGTCTTTCAGATCTTCGCACGGCCGCGCGCATTAACTCTGGCTGACGAAGTAGACTAAGTATTTGGTATGGTTGATCGTGTAACCATCAAAATAATACTAATAATAAAATACTATAAAACCAGCGTGAAGCGTGACTAAAAGGCGAGCGTGAAGGCTCCTCACAGGGTTAAACCTCCATGATGAGTGTTTAGCGCTAGTTCGTTAACCACCAACGCACCAGCCAACCGGGACCACATACATAAAATACAGGGAAGACAGAGCCAGGTGCTGTAGGTCACTAACATTGGTTATGTTAGCCCAGCTTTACTTATGAGGCCGATGTTAAACATGACAACTGCCGACCATTAATGCTGAAATATTGTGCATCCCTATTTGAAATTACTCTGTTCAGTCAAGGATTTAAAGCTCTAAACTGAAGTGGTTGGAGGTTGGTTGGTAGAGTTAAAGACAGGAGCAAAGAAAATGACATTGAATCACAAAATAATTTCAGGACAAGCAGGATAATGAGTTGCAGAATATCTCTCACAGTATGGATTGTGTATAGTGTGTTCTTTAAAAAGAGAACACTCATCCAGTGGAGGATACTAAAATAAAAACATCTAAAAAAAGGTCCATCTATTGGAAAGAAAAAAGGCAAGAAGCCAAAACTAAAAGCAAAATGTAAAACTTCCAGAAAGCCTGAAGAGTTCCAGATCAAATCAATTTAGAAGCTGGAAGCTGCTGAAGAGTAACATTAAAACATGAAGGACGACTCAGCAGTTTTGCAGAGCACCATATTTGTACTTAACGGTGAAAGGAAAGACTCTACTTCTCCAAAGATGACAAAATGGTACACTTAAGTCCAGCCGTTTACCGACACCTCCTGAGGAGCTGGAAATGATTTAGTTGGAATGCTTTTTATGCATTTTGGAATAAATGTCTTTAAGCATTCATTCCAAACAGTAGTTGTCAGTTTCTAAAGCATGGGCCTTATCTGCACCTGAAAGAGGGAAAGCATAGATATGCAAAGCACACTACCAGTAAACCCTAAAACAAAATTCAGCAGCTTACCAAATGAACTCCGTGTGCAGCGTGCACCATCGCTGGCCCTTTCCAGCCTGTCCCGGCCCTTCTGTAATCCTGTTTTGATTAATCAGATCTGCCAGCCAATTCCCACTGCCATTACGCAACACATAGCGATCCAAGAAGACCAGCTGGCTCTCTGGTCCGTAGAACCAGTTGTAGTTGGAATCTGCGATGGCCACGGTCCGCTGAAATCCTGGTGGGAGGATTAAAACAGAGACAGAACTTCAGGCCCAACAAAAAGGCAAAGTGGAAAAAAGTCAATTAAAAAATCTCTTTAAACAATATGTGGCTTTGTAGATTACAACAGTGATCTACAAAGGGCTCCTTAGAAAATACACAGTCTGTGGTCACAAGTATGATTTTGTTCACACAATTCTGTACTTTGCAATTATGTCAGAAAACCCATGGTCTCTGGTGCTGACAGCATTCTTTGAAACCAGTTATAATAACTACAGCATGTAATCAGAGTCAATCATTTGTCTGGGAAACAAGTAGGCTACGAAGTAGTTTGTGGATGTGGATTGAGACAGCGATCAGACCCAGGATATAAAGCGGAATAATGTGATTAATGTAGTTCCTCAAGGAACAAAACGCCAGAACAACAGGTGAACAATGAGGACTGAACATCAACTCTGGTAGATGCAACAATGACAAAAAGACAATGACTAAGATCCAGCTGGGAAACAAACAACAGGTGAGGTTAAATACACAGGGGATAATCAGGAGAATGAGAGACAGCAGGAAACAATAAGGGGCTAGACACGACAACACAGTGACTAAATTAACTAATAAATACACACTAAAACCCACATCCTCACAAAGAATGAACGCAGAGAAAGTAGAAGAAATATATAAAAGCCCATCAGGTAGATTTGACCAGAAATCTATTTCTCCACAGATCTAAAGCAGACCCTGAATACTAGACCCAAAAGTTTGACAGTAGCAGATTCCATTGTCGATGTAACCCAGCTGTACTGTATTTGTTTATTCTATTTTATTTACTTTTCTGTATTGTCGTCCACAGATGCTGGGTCTGGGACAACCCAGCAGTCATCCCAGCCAGTCATCTGACTGGGATGGCGTCATTCTGGGTCGCCATCCCAGTCAGATCATTTTCATCTATTTTTCATATGAACCAGACACACACACGCACACACTCCCACACACACACAATAGAGCTCTATATGAATTTCTTTTTTGTTGCTGGCCAGCTTTTCTTCATTTTTAAAAAAAATTCTGGTAAGGTCCCTGAAAAGATTCTTTGTTTAGTAAATTCTATTCTTTGGTTACATTAACATGTTGTAATGTAACGTCAAGCCGCCTTTAAACATAACATGGGCGCTAAGACGCTGGTTTAAACACGCAACGGAAACGTTGCTGCTGTGCAGAGATGTGTGTTAGAAAACTATGGTCTCATAATTCACAAATGCACAGAACAAAATTCACACTTGTATTTTTGATGAAAATACAAATATCTCTTTTACAACCTGATTCTGGCCTGTGAGTTGTGTTGCATTTGTTTGTGAATTTTGAGACTCCCTGACATCTCAATCCACAAATGTCTCTTTTTAAAATAAATTGTCTATCTGATTGACCGTTCGGATAACTTCCTTGTTTCAGCCAATCATATGAGTGGACCCCCACTTTGGGGTTACCAATGTTTCAGCCAATGACATTAACCTATTCCAACAGCGCTGTAGCCATGTAGAAGCACATACAGTTTAGACCTCAGCCTGGCTTCTGGCAGCGACAGAAGAGCGGCAAGTGAAATATCTGTCTTAACATATCTAGCTATTTATCTCCATGTTATGATTATTAATTTTAAGCGATGTTGTTGTGCAACTATCAATACAAATTAGCGATATAAGTGAGTAAGGTGTTCTACCGAGCTATGCTAGCACTTCTACAAGCTAATAGCGTCAGGCTTTGTGAGTCTTGTCCTATGCATTTGTGAATTATGAGACAGTTTTATCTCCAAAGAATACTATAATTTGAATAGCTTTTTGTACTTATGCAAATAGTTTTACTCCACTGTACTTTTTTCTTTTAATTGAGTAATGCTATTGCCATTCTTGAGAATATTGATTTTGCATTTAAAGAAATTGTTTATGCAAATTTGAGCATAATTACCCAACATTTAACACATGTCACTATTTACATCCTTGTTTATTTTGTACTAATAAACATGGTTATTTTATTTGAAAAGTCACAGAAAGTGACTGTTTATGTATAAATATTAAAGTAAAAGCTTGAAAGAGTGCGACTTGCCAGTGGAAAAGCACCTTCAGGGTTTATTCCCGCCATATGTCTATTGAACTTGTTTAGCCGCTTTAAGCAAACTCCAGTTCGTTTGCCTAGAAACTTTGGTTTGTTTGAGGATGTGTGAATGCAAAATCAAACTCTGATCTGGACCAAAAGAACAAACTGTGTCCACCTAAAATGCTGGTCTCAGTTTGGTTGAAGTGAACTCTGGTGCAGTTCAAATGGAAATGTGAATCAGACCAGAACCAGACTAGAGACCCCTCCTCAAAGCAGTCCACCAGCTCTTTGTACTCACCATCTCTGACTGCATAGAATTTCTGCAGATGACAGAACGTTTACATGCCTAACACATGCAGAGTGAAAAGGAATGGTGAGAGTACAGGTCCCTGTGGTGCTCCTGTGATACTGACAACAATTAGATGTTTTAGTCTTCTAGGAATGGCTTAGATCAAATGATATTCATATGCTAAAATGGCTCAACCAAAGTCCAGACATACTGTAAATCCAATTCAGAATCTTTGGCAAGATATTTAGAGCTTCTCCAACCAATCCCAATGAACTGTTTTGTAAAGAAGATTGAGCAAAATGTTAATGTGTGCATGTGAATGCTGGTGGAGAAATGCCACAAATGAGTTGTTACAGCACTGAAAAGAGATACATCCACATATTTCTGTTACCAAAAATATATATATAACTATACCCTACGTTTTGTTGGTCTATTACATGAAATCTTCAATGAAATTGTAGAAGCATGAAAACTTTTCTCAGGGTGCATCATTACGAAATAGATTAAATTCTAAAATTATTTCAGATTTTCACCCAGTTACCTGGTAGGATGGTCCTGTAGAGGAAGGCAAAGTGCTTCAGTAGCCAAGGATGTCTGAAGTGGCCGATGGCAAAGTGGCGCTGCACCAGAAACATGTACTGGAATAGGGAACGGGTGGTGTAGGTCCCATAGGCCACACCCTCATAAAGTGAACCATCTGTCACGTCCTGCAGAAGGACCATAGACTTCTCCATGATGGACAGAACTTGCTTTGTCCACAGGTAGGCTTCCTGAAGGTAACCTAGAACGCATTACAACAGGATGTCTGAGTTTCAACGGTAGTTATAGTGACAGTTCTTCAATCAGATCAGATTTTTATTTTTATTAAACAACTAGCATTCTAAGCCAACCTTTACTCCTAACCACAGTTCTGCTTCAGCTATAAGGGTGAAACAGAGCTACACTGTCATCTCTGTCATTTTTCTGTGTTTTAGAGATATTTAGTGTGGGGGGTAGTTTAGAGGGGCTGCTAGGGTTAGGTTCCTGGCTGGGGCAGGGGCTGCTAGTAGGCAGCCATGTTTTGTCAAAAATGAAGTCTCTGTTGCAATGCACATCTTTGACCAGGTGAGCTTCTCAGAGATCTGTATTCTGAGGAACATTCTCTCTCCACTGCATGCTACTCATGTTACATTTTTCTGCCAGCTGTAACTGTGCAATTTTAACTACCTTTAGAGTTTGTTCCAAAATTAAGTTAGTGTTTCATAAATTTGAAGTCTAATAATCACATTTGTTTTAACCTTTAGGCTCTTTCTCAACCTTCATATCTTATGGAATCAACCTATAGATTAACTCCAAAGTAAAGATTTTAACCTTTTCCTGGACAACATCTGTGGGAAAGATTTCCCAACATCCAGAGGGGGCCAAAAACAGGTGATGGCTTTAAACAGAAACCTAAGAGCTGTAATTTGATCTAGGTTTTCATTGAACCAGAGCCAAAGAAACTAATCTGTAACTTATAACTTATGACAATGCACCATCTCATTCTGCAAAGAATACCACTGTGTCATTGGCTGCTATGGGCATAAAAGAGGAGAAACTCGTGGTGTGGTCACCATCCTCTTCTGACCTCAACCCTATTGAGAACCTTTTTAGTTTCCTCAAGCAGAAGATCTGAGGGTGGAATGCAGTTCATATCAAAACAGCAGCTCTGAGAAGGTATTCTGACATCCTGCAAAGAAATTCAAGCAGAAACTTTCCACAAACTCACAAGTTCAATGGATGCAAGAATTGTGCAGGTGATATCAAAGAAGGGGTCCTATGTTAACATGTAACTTGGCCTGTTAAAATGTTTTTGATTGAAATAGCTTTTGATTTTAGCACATGTGACCACTTAATGCTGCACATTCAAAGAACGACAATTTGCAGTTCTTTATAATCCACAAAATGTTTAGAAAATCTGCTGTGCATAATAATTTGAAACAGTGCATTTTGAGTTTTTTATTGTTGAAAAAAATACTGTTCTCATGGGGAGCTTTGTTCAGTAAAATTTGATTTATACTGTAATAGTTCATGACTTGAAAATTATACTGACCATCATTTGCATTGACCATTTAAGAAAATCTGGGAAAATAGCACATGAATAATAGTAGAAAGGCAGATTCAAAGGCTATTGGAAGTGACGGTTACATTAAACAATGTTTATGGCAACGAAACAACTCTTCCTATAAACAATAAAGAGTCTGCATACCCTGCACCACGCAGCCCACCCTGGAAACTTCTGGGAGCTAAATCGAAACACACCGTGGATCTGATGAAAGGGCCAGCGGTGATAACCCCTCACCTGGATGAATCAGCATAGTCAGCTTTGAGCAGAAACCCACATCCAACTTAAACATCTGCTGCACCGAAGGAAAACAAACGAGGAGAAACTATTCCACCTGCCCTGTTTCGCAGGACAAAACGACCAGCCCGAGCAATAACACACTCCGACTCCGTGGGAATCCCACTGAAAAACAGATTTGCTGCACTTCAACAAGAATCTGTGAGGGAAACCTCACCTTCAGACATCAGCCACGATGTACGAAGCACATTCACCCTCCAAAGCGAACACTAAGCAAACCACAAATATACCAAAAGTACTTATTGTCGGAGATGAGACAGTAAATGGAATCAGCTGTTTCTGCAATGCCAAGAACACCAGAGTCATGTCCTTTCCCAAATACACTGTTTCTGCTATTACAGAGAAAATACTTTCTCTATCCACAGATCAGCCGAATATTGAAACTCTAGTTGTGCATATGGGAGCTAATGGTCTTTTTTCAGATTCTGAAAAAATACTTTGTTTTTCTGAACACTTTTGGAAACTAAAACTGAAGATTTTTCAGGAACACTTTATTTGAAGGGGTGTGAATAAGACTGACATGGCACTGTCATAAACATAACATCTGTCATGAAAATGAGTAAGTCTTCATGAATATTTGACTGCTGTCATAAAGTGTCATTCGGTAAATCATGACACTTTTAATACAAAGTTTATATTATTCAAAATGTCTTTGTTATGACAACTTGACATTAACCTAGACAAAAACGCCTTTGTTATGACAACTTGTCATTAACCTAGAGAAAATTGTCTTTGTTATGACAACTTGACATTAAAAAAGAATCATCATATGTCATAATAATATAATTAAGTGTTATTACACTGTCAAAAGCCTTAACAAAACAGTAATTAATGTTTTCCCTACCTGAAATAAAGCGATACAAGTAGGACCAACAATAAAGATTTCATTAAGCTTTGTTACACTGTCAAATGATTTTATAACAGAGTCATTAACAATTTCTTTTACATCAAGTAAAGTGGAACAAGTAGCACCAGTTACTATAATGACACTGTTATGACAGTGTCATTAATATTATCTCTTACCTCAAGTAAAGTGAAATAAGTAGCAACAGTTATGAAGATGTCATTAAGTGTCATTACAGTGTCATTAATATTAACTCTTACCTCAAATAAAGTGAAACTAGTAGCAACAATTATAAAGATGTCATTCAGTGTTATTAAAGTGTCAAATGTTATGCTAACAGAGTCACTGATATTAAGTCTTACCTCAAGTGAAGTGGAACACACTGGACTATTTATAATTACCATCATAGCTGTATAATCCCTTTGTACATTGGAATAAAACAAAAGATAACTTGTTCTTCAAACAGAGGATTTAACTTCTGGTCAGTATATTGTAACTCTGAAATACTGATTGAAAACCTAAAACAGAATTACTTATTCTTTAACTTAAGAAAATAGGTTCTTTCAACAGTCCTAACATTTTTTGCTTTGATTGTGTAAGCCATCTTCTCTTTATAGACTTCCTGTAATGCTCTGAAAACAGGGAGATCTTTTTCTTGTCTTCATTTCCTGGAAACAGCTCTTTGAAGGTGTCCGGAAATGCTTAGAAATTATAGCTGCTCTTGCAATACTAAATTATGGTGAAAGCCTTTTCATGAATTCAAACTTGGTAACTCTCTTCTGGATATTCTCATAGTGGGTGATGATTGTGGTCACTTAAAAAAAGAACAAAAACAAATAAACTCCTTGTGTCATTCCTGGACAGTCAGCTCAACTTTGCTGAAAACACTGCATCTTTAAGAACTGTTCTCAGAGACTCTATTTTTCAAGAAGATCTAGTGATCATGGGGTTACCCAACTTGAGATTGTGTACAACCTCTAGTTAGGTAGAGCTTGTTGAGTTAAAATATTAAAACTTAACATTCTAACTTGAATTTTAACTCGACTCAAGTTAAAACATTTTAACTCAAGTTTTAACTTTTCATCTCCTCAGTTGATTTGGTCACATGAGCTGCAGACTAACAGACAATCTTTTAAGAATACTTTGAATGGCAGGTATAACAGCAGGTAAATAGTGGTGAAACCAAAAACAGCTCTGTCTCAACTGTTTGCTGAAAGAACAGGGAAGACTGGCAAGGAATATTTTAGCAGAGAGCATCCATCCTTGTTTTTTGTCAGTTTGAACCTCTGAGCTCATGAAGGTGTTACTGTGTTCCTCTGGCAACTAAGAACATCTATTAGATATCATTTATTGTCAATGCAATAATTATTCTTAACCAAACTAAATGATAACATTTACCTATAGAGTTCTAAGTGTTTTGCTCTATTTACAAATTGTTGATAATGTGATTCAATGAATATGTTTTATCGTTTTAGAGTTGAAGGAAAATTTCCATGTTGATAGACTAAATATTGTCATCTTATTTTTTCCTATATACAAGACTCTACCAACAAAAAGTCTCTCAGAATAATATACATGGCACCATAAAAACAAAAATGTGAATTTTTGCTAGTGTCTGTTTAACAACCCTGGTTGTAACAACCTGGGTTGTTATTCTTCTGTACCTAAGTCATTTGTTTGTTACTGACTTTTGCTCAATTAAATTTCTTATATGTACATTGCAAACAGTATTTTTATTATAGATGATCATGATGTTTTTCATGTCTCCTTATTTCTTTTGTTCCTCCTATAATTTATGGAGATACATAGATATTATTTAGAATGTGTAAAAGTATTGTTTATGTCATTTAATTAGCTCTACATCCTTAAGGAAATGAAAAAATATGGTGTTGTCATAACAAAGACATTTTTGTCTAGATTAATGTCAAAGACATTCTGAATAATGTCAACTTTGTACTAAAAGTGTCATTATTTACAGAATGATAACCACAGGATCTTCTCTGAACATTTCCACCTTTTCAGACCTGAAGGATGACATCTTAATAAACATTGGATAAAGCTATTCTCTGCATATTTATTTCATTTCATCAACAGGAACAACAATGTGGCCACAGAACAATCGACCGAAGGACGCCTGATTAAGTCGGCCCGTAAGCAAAAAACGACAAAAAGGACCCGTCCCCCCACCCGTAGGCAGAGGGAGGCTACCCTCTCGTTCACCAGGGTAAACCCCAACGTACAGGCGCCGAGATGAGGGGCAACAAGTATGCCCACTCCTGCCCGACGCCTCTCACCGTGGGCAACTCCAGAGTGGAAGTATGTCCAGCCCCTCTCAAGGAGACTGGTTCCATAGCCAGAGCCATGCATCGAGGCGAGACCGACTATTTCTATCCGGAACCTCTCAACCTCACACACTAGCTCCGGCTCCTTCCCCACCAGAGAGGTGACATTCCACGTCCACGTACCAGCCAGCTTCTGCAACCGAGGATCGGATCGTCAGGGTCCCCTCCCTCGGGCTCCATGGGAAAAAGCCTGGCCACCAGACGCTCGCCATCGTGCCCCCCCTCCAGGCCTGGCTCCAGAGTGGGGTCCCGGTGACCCGCGTCCGGGCGAGGGAACGCCAAATCCAATATTTTTAATCATCATTGGGGTCTTCAGGCTGTGCTTTGTCTGGTCCCTCACCTAGGACCTGTCTGCCTTGGGTGACCTTACCAGGGGCATGAAGCTCCAGCCAGCATAGCTCCTAGGATCATTGGGGCACTCAAACCCCTCCACCACGATAAGGTGGCAGCCCAAGGAGAGGACTATCGAATATTCCGATAGTTAACACCAAAAGCTTTACTAATTAATGACTCTGTCACCCAGCATACTATTGATCTTGTGTTCCTGACAGAAACATGGTTGGATGACAATAGTCCTGCCTATCATTGCAAATGATCTGATTCAAATAGTAAACTCATCCTTTACATCAGGTGTTTTCCCCCAGGCTTTTAAAACAGCATCCATCAAACCACTGATAAAAAAGAACAATCTGGACAAATCACAAGTGCAGAATTACAGGCCGATCTCTAACCTCCCATTAATCAGCAAAATTACTGAAAAAGCTGTGTTTAAACAGTTAAATAGCTTCCTAACTATAACCAACCACTTTGACTCCTTCCAGTCTGGTTTCCAGTCTCACCACAATATGGAGACTGCCCTAGTCAAAGTGTTAAATGATATTCATATAAACATGGACTGTGGAAGAACCACCGTGCTGGTTCTGCTTTTGGCACTGTTGATCATGACAAATTACTGAATTGACTGAAGAGTTGGGTTGGACTCTTTGGTCCATTACTCAACTGGTTCGAATCTTACATAAAGAACAGGGATTTCTTTGTTTATAGAACAAAGGAAACTGTAGGAAACTTCACATTGAAGCAGACAGAAGTCACATGTGGAGAACCCCAAGGCTCAATAAGACCTCTCTTATTCAATATCTACATTCTCCCATTAGCTCAGGTTATAACAAGAAATAAGATTAGCTACGCGGATGATACACAGCTCTACATTAGGATGTCACGAGGTGACTCAGAACCTATCCAATCACTGACCAGATGCTTAGAACAGATAAATGTGTGGATGTGCCAAAACTTTCTTCAGCTGAACAGAAACAAAACTGAAGTTATTTATCTTCGGACCTAAAGAGAGACGATCTAGAGTCAACGCACAGTGTTAAATGATATTAACTAAAAATTAGTTGTAATTTTTAGTTATTACAACTAAAAACTAGTGATCAGGCCTGGGAGTAGTGATGGACTCTGACCTGAACCTTCAAAGTCACATAAAGACAGTTACAAAGTCAACCTTCTATCACCTGAAGAATATTTCTAGGATTACAGGACTAATATCTCAGCAAGATCTAGAGAAACTCATCCATGCGTTTATTTAGTCACATTGATTACTGCAACAGTGTCTTCACAGGTTTGTCTTAAAAATCAATCCTCCAGCTGCAGCTTGATCCAGAACGCTGCTGCTTGCATTCTCACTAAAACCAGGAAATTAGAGCACATCACAACAGTTTTAAAGTCACTACACTGGCTCTCTGTAGCTCAGAGAATAGACCTTAAAATACTGTTGTTAGTTTTTAAATCACTGAAAGGCTTAGCATCACAATACATTAAAAATCTGGTGCTGTTGTATCAACCTTCCAGACCTCTCAGGTCTTCTGGTTCTGGTCTGCTTTGCATTCACAGAACTAGAATCAAACATGGAGAAGCAGCATTCAGCTTCTACGCACCACAAAATCTGGAACAAACTTCCACAAAACTGCAAACAGCTGAAACTTAGATTTAAAGAGTTTATTTAAATCTAGACTAAAAACCCAGCTCTTCAGAGTTGGTTTTGAAACCTAATCATGAAACATTAATCAATAATCTGATGCGCAAAATGTAATGTTGTTGACTGTGTATTTTATGACGTTGTATTTTTGTGTTTTTATGATGAAAAGCACTTTGAAATGCCTTGTTGCCTAAAGGTTCTGTACAAGTAAAATGTGATTGCTTGATTGACTGATAGGCTGAATTTACCAATTTACCACATAGCCTTTGCTGATTCAGTGGAACACGAGACCAGATAACACTGAAACACACACCTTTCAGCTTACAGGGTTCTTAATGGAGTTAAAGTGGACTGAAGAGTCGTAGCTGATTTGGTGGATTTAAACAGCTGAAACTTCACATAGAAACACAGGCATTCTTCAGCTAAACCAAACTGAACTAAACTTAACCATGTGAAATTGTAAACGGTTAATATCTGTAAACTTAACATTCCATCCTGCTGTCATGAACATTTTCAATCTGAGTTGTTTTAAATTAAAGAAGGTCATCTAAACATACTTAGTTACTGTAATCCAGCTGTATTTTAACCAAAGCATGTCACAGATATTTTGTAAGTCCTTAGGAACCTAGGCCATCATGTGACAAAGAGAGAAAACATGTCTCTTAAAACTAACTACAACATTTTGGGCTTTCAGACAAAGTGAGAACAAACAACAAAAGGTGTGTACAGAGATGTCATGCACAACAAGGTGGAAGCCCTTGATATTACTGCTAAATCCAATTTCTCCCCATCCATCTTTTCCATAATCTTATTACTGTCACTAATATGTCTCTTATATCACTCATAGATAGATTTTTCTTTCTCTTTCTACATCCCCTTTCTCACACCCAGTGTGACATCAGCTCTTATTCTTATATGAATAATTAATATCTACTCCAGATTTTAAATGACCTTAAAAATACTTTAGTACAATAATGATTGGTTTAGTGGTTTGCCTCTTCAAATTAGATATGGGAGTTGTTGTAGGTGAGGAAAGAGGAAAGATTCAGCTTTAAAAAACCTGAAGGAGTTTATGATCTTGAATAAAACAGAAAGTGTCCCTCTTTCACATATTTCCAATCATCCACCTGAGGCTATATTAGGCCTCCCTCTCTGTGCTGCTCTGCACTATGTATGCTGCCTTTGTCGCACACCGTTTACTGTAAGAACAAGTTAGCCCACAAACACTCTGACCACAGCTCATTCAGGATTCCAGAGAAGTTGGTGGGATTGAGCAGACACCCACCCAAATAGGCTGGTCTTCCCCATGGATTTTTCCTGACCAGTGTTTGACTTGGGGACCGCTGGCCAGGACAGAGCAGGTATTTACCCCCAAACACGAAATATAGCTTGGACACACACAAATAGGGCACACACAAATAGCACATTGATACTAACACAGCATTATTGCTCATACAGGGAATACACTGCAGTACCCTGTCACTACGCAGCAATGTTAAAACAGTACATACATTTCAGAGTAGCTCTGTATTTGAATTAAGATTAAATAAGGGAAAATGTACTTTTTTTGGATAACTGTTTCTTCTTGTTTTGGATTCTGTTTAACTTGACTGACTTTTGGCAATATTTTCCATACTTTGCTACTTTATTATGCATAACCATAGCAACGGGGTGGCTTAAATTCAGTTCATTTTAAAAGTACTTTATTGATCCATGAGGAAAATTAAATGTTGTAATTCATATTAATTCAAATTCTTCATAGAGTTATTGTTGGCAGGAAAGACCTTTTGCAGCAATCTTTATTACAGTGAATTTGAAGAAGTCTCTGACTTAAAACACTTTGTTTTCCTAAGACATTCTCATGAATATCTGGTCTCATGAAGAGGCTGGTCAGGGTTGTTCATAATTTTCTTGATTTTATGACTGAAGGATCCAAGGATCAGGAACCTCTACAGCACCTGAAAAAAATACTTTATCCAACAGCTTCAGTCATGTAAAAAACATTAGACCCTCTAGGTTTTCACAATTATTTGAACAGTAAATTAGTTCTTATATTAGTTTTCAGCAATCCTAAATTCAAGTATTATAAATAAACACTATAAGCGGAATAAAATACTTTTAAAATTTTCTGCTAAATGTAACAAAAGGTGAAATTTCTGGTGATGTTAAATCAAATCACCTCCACATTTATTCCCACTTCAAAGTGGCTAAAACCGCACACAAATTTATATTTTCTTACTCAGACTCAACTATTTAAGCCCCAGACTCTGTGTGCTCCTGACTGTTGAAGTGAGAGTGAACAGCACAGTTAAATCCAAAGAGCTGTCTGCACCTTCTGATAAAAACTATATTGGTATATCAGATTAAAAAAACAATTTAAAATCTGTTGCTGTCAGTAAGTTTACAAGTCTGCCTACCTAAGTGAGTTCACACCAAGAGCAGACCACAAGGTGCAAAAAAAGTCCTCAAAAACCCTAAAACATTAATATTGAAGAAGGCTCCTTTTACTGTTGATATGAAAATCTGTTCAATTTCTGTTCAATCAGAAACAGATGGCACAGTTTAACTTTTAGAGAAAATGTGCACCAAGGTTCCAAACAGAAACATGAAAAAATGGAACTGTTTCATTCAAAATAAATAAATACTGTTATTGATAACTAATTAACAAATACTCCATTAAATAAATACATGTCACCATAAAATAAAAGCGAGTTAAATGTAAATATTTTTAATGGGGAGCTTATTTTGTCAATCACTGTTTAGTTTATTTTCAAGATTTATTTATGTAATTATTTTATTGTTTATTTATTTCATAATGGTGTTTTATTTTGTGACACTTTTATTTTGAAAGCTACTTCGTGGACCTTTAATTTACCATATATTCCAGGCTATATTCCTTACTATAAGCCGCACCTACAAGTTTTTTTTAAAAAACTGGGAATGTACATATGTAAGATGCACTGGGCTATAAGCAGCTGGTATCTTTGCCGCTCTCGGATTTCTACAAGGCTCCATCCTTCGTAAATCTGATATTAAGGACGCAGCCCTCCGTCTCCAACGCCAAACCATGGATTCATTCACACCGAGCTTACGTGCAGCAGCTCTATTTCCCTCCTGTACTGCCAGATTGATAGCCCTCAACTTAAAAGCTGCATCACATGAACTTCTTCGTGCTGTTTCCATGATGAGGTGGTATGAGTTTGAAAACATTTCTCCTCTGTGCCTGCTGCTAGCATGTGTTTGTTCTAAATAAAAATTTGCGCTTTTTTCTTTTGACTTCCAATTTTGACTTCCAATGACTCACTTCCTGCTAAAGAGCCCTGTGGCGGTTGAAGAAAAATCCACAGAAAAGCCGCACCAGGCGCCGCATGGTTCAAAGCATGGGAAAAAAGTAGCAGCTTATTGTCCGAAAAATACGGTACTTGTAATTTTACAAGTGTTATAAATGTTATATAAAAGAAGGGTTATATTAATGCTTACTAACACTAATATCTAAATATTAGTGTTATCCAAAGTGCACCCATCCAAAGTGCTAGCACTTTGGATGGGTGCTAGCACTTTGGATGGGTGTAGTTTCTCAACAAATAAGCAATTTACCCTTGCTTATTAAAGCATATTCTACTCTAAGAAAAAAAAAGTTTTTGTGTTATTGTAAAAAGACTCCAAAGAAGACTTTTATTTTTCTATCCAAAAGAAGAACATTGGAGGATAATTTTATTTAATTTTTTTGTTCTTCCTTTAAACCTTTCCCTTGTTTTGATTAATTCCTGTACGTTTTGAGGTCCAGAGGATGCCTTTGGCATAAAATAAACTCGCTATTCCAGAAGAAAGAACCTGATACCAGCTGTTAGAAGCATGGAGGTGGAAACATGATGGTTAGGGACCTGTCCATAATTGTGATATTATAGTATTCTTTAATACTTGAGCTTGAGGAAAACATGAGAACATGTGAAAAATAAAACTTAAGCTGAAGCAAAACTGGACCTTGTGGCATAACAATGACCCAAAACACACTAGTAAACTGACCAAGGACTGGTTGAAACAACTAAGAAGGTCAGTTGTGGGCTGAAACATAAACCTGTGACTTGATCTCAGGAAGATGCTGTGGGGTGACTAGAAAAAGGCAGGGAACCCCACAGGGTGGGCACCCACCTTGGGTCATGTAGACCAGGCTTCCGGTGAGCAGAGCCACACAGTTTGTGGGCTGATGATTGTGCAGGTACTGGAACCCCCAGCCACGTACATAGGACTTCTCGTACATCAAGCGAGATGCATTGCCTATCACCTGAAGGAAGCGATCCTGTTGGCCTTTGTTCAAGTACTCATACAGGAAGTCGTAGGCCGTGGCAAATCCAACCAGCGAGTGTGCCAAAGGAACTTCATCCCAGGGGGCATCCTTCACCAACCTGTAGTCCATACACAGGGGAAAGATGGAAGAACGCTATCAGACATACAAGAAGCAAGAACACAGAGAGGTCCGCAGGTTTTCCCTTCTTTCAGTAAAGTCTTAGAAAACGATTTGACATAAGCAGGTAAACTTTACCATCAATTAACACATTGATAGCAAAACCATTTTAATAAGCATTTTCACCCCACAGCTGCAGCTGCACCAATAAAGACACAAAGAGAGAATCAAAGTGCAGAGTGAGCAGAATTTCTTTTCTTTTACACAGGCTAGACTCCCAGAGTGCTGAGGTCATGGAATTCCAAACGTGCTATCTGCCTGGTGATAAGAAGCATGAAATGCTGTATAATCACTCTGTGCAGAAATGAGCATGAGATGTGACTATGAAAGTAGTGACCTCATATAAACATTATCTGACTCAACGGATCAAACTGATTCTTTTTGGATATACATGGCTTATGATATCATGTACATCTTTTCTTTGGATTTTTCTCTGAGATCTTTCCTTAGGAATCAGACGCTGGTGCTTCAAAAATAATTTATCATTTATTTTTAATTCAAGTAAAAAAATTGTTAACAAAGAAGCTGGTTGTTCACACAGTCCTATGTCCTAGTGGAATGTTGAGTGGAAGGAAAAGCAGAGCAGGAAAAGGCAGACAAGCATCAGGGAAAACTGTGTCCTTCAAGAGATTCTGAGGCAAAGCCCACAGTTTCATAAGAGATTCACAAGAAAACTGCTGCTACAGTCAGATTCTTATATGTATCCTGGGGACGGTCCACTGGGTTTTAACTACATTGTAACAAATGGCTGTAAAAACTACAGCATGAAAATACAGTAAGGTGGCTGGGTTTTGAAAATACAGCTCTTTACTGTGATCTGGAATGCATATGCAAAGTATATGGGACGTGATTGGACCGCTGGATCACGTGCAGATATTTACTGCTGTACTGTAAATTTTTAACGTACAGTTGCACTGTGGGATTGTTACCAACTGGAGGCGAACGTTCACAGGCTAGAGGGCGGGGCCAACAATAGACCTTACCAAGCTCCGCCCACAACAGACCCATGTGACCGCAAGTCTCACAAACAAAGCCTCTCGGCGTGTTGTTTCTATAAACATGACTCGATTAGTGCATCATTTCTACCGGATTTTCACAATATATCAGCTACTTCAATGGATAGAGGAACTAACAAGTTCATGTCATCATCTGGGAGCAGGTTACTGGTTTCTCAATCACAAGCTGGTTGCAAACCTGAGGTAGATCTGAAATTTGGTTTGATGACCTCAATATGAGAAGCTACAGACTGATAGGAGGAACCAAAGAGCTCTGTAAAGGTAAAGGCAAATCTTCTGAAGTTGGGATATAATTAATTTAATTTCACATAATTACCACAGTCGAAGCCATTTGTTTGTTAAAATTTAATGAAATATATTTGTTCTATTTGATGTTTGTTGTGAGGCAAATCTTCTGAAGTTGGGATATAATTAATTTAATTTCACATAATTACCACGGTCGAAGCCATTTGTTTGTTAAAATTTAATGAAATATATTTCAATCTGGAGAGACTCAGACGGAGATAAGAAGACAATTAGAAGAGGTTATTGACAAACAGAATTTAAAGTCTTTGGCGCTCGGGCCCCGGCTGGGGATAACGGTTATCGTAGCGTTAGCGATAGGCTTCAGATGAGCATTCCCGATGCTGTTAGGAACGTCATCCCCCAGGGCCCGGCACTGGTGGTGGGGGTTGAAGAAGGGTGCGGGCCTCAGGACCGGGCGAATGGAGGAGAAGGGGTGGTGGTGGGTTGAGCTCGGCTGGAGAGCGAAGGACACCATGAATGAAGGTCCTTGTTAGCTGGGACTTGGTTGATGATTGGACGTGACGAGGCTTGGTCCGGCGTTGATAGGTCGACGATTGTGGGCAGGTCGCTTCAATTAACGGGTCCCGGTGGGGATAAAAGAGTCTTCCAGTTTGAATTTGCGCCTAGGCTTCATTTCAATCTGGAGAGACTCAGATGGAGATAAGAAGACAATTAGAAGAGTTTATTGACAAACAGAATTTAAAGTCTTTGGAGCTCGGGCCCCGGCTGGGGATAACGGTTATCGCAGCGTTAGCGATAGGCTTCAGATGAGCATCCCCGATGCTGTTAGGAATGTCATCCCCCAAAAAGAGGCCGAGGCCGGGGCCGAGGCCGTGAATATAAGGCAGAAAGTAAAAAGGGGAAAGAAGTTGCGCTGACTTTGGCTACCAAGTTAATAACGTAAAGGAAGCGTTCTGTTTCAGAAGTGACATGACAGCTGAAGGAGAGGGAGAGTAGGACGGGAAAGTGAAGACCAGCTGGGAATGCTGCAGGGCAAGAGGTGGTAGAATACACAAAACACAGGGCATGGGGACGTGGTGTGAGAGCCGGCTGGGGATATGGCAGTACGAGGGAGGAAGGGATGTTGGAAGGTGACGGCCGGCTGAGGACACAACGGGGCATAGAGTAGCAGAACGCAGGGTATGGGGATGCTGGAGGATAAGCCGGCTGGAAATGCTGTGGGGCTAGTGGAATGGACGTGGGCGGGCGATAGCCGGCTGAGGACACGGCAGGGCATGATGATAGGAAAGCCGGCGGGGAATGCGAAGGGCGAGAATGAAGGGATACAAGCGGGGCTTAGAAGAGGGGATGCTGGTTTAAAAAACGCCAGCATTAACTAATGCAGGGTATAGGATGGAGGGAGCAGGGTATAAGATGAGGGGATGCTGGTTGAAAAACGCCAGCATTAACTAATGCAGGGTATAGGATGGAGGGAGCAGGGCATAAGATGAGGGGATGCTGGTTGAAAAACGCCAGCATTAACTAATGCAGGGTATAGGATGGAGGGAGCAGGGTATAAGATGAGGGGATGCTGGTTGAAAAACGGCAGCATTAAGTAATGCAGGGTATAGGATGGAGGGAGCAGGGCATAAGATGAGGGGATGCTGGTTGAAAAACGCCCGCATTAACTAATGCGGGGTATAGGATGGAGGGAGCAGGGCATAAGATGAGGGGATGCTGGTTGAAAAACGGCAGCATTAAGTAATGCGGGGTATAGGATGGAGGGAGCAGGGCATAAGATGAGGGGATGCTGGTTGAAAAACGCCAGCATTAACTAATGCGGGGCATAGGATGGAGGGAGCAGGGCATAAGATGAGGGGATGCTGGTTGAAAAATGCCAGCATTAACTAATGCAGGGTATAGGATGGAGGGAGCAGGGCATAAGATAAAGGGACGCGTTGAATAGAGGAGATGGCGCGGGGAATAGGATACGGGGCAGCTGGCTAGAAAAAGAAGCCTGCTGGTAGCGGCAGGGCTTAGGAGGTAACGATGACATGGAAGGGACCAGCAGGGGAAGGAACAGGACAAGGGATGAGGGGCAGCTGGTTAGAAAAGAAGCAAGCTGGAAGCGCGGCAGGGCATTAGAGTAGAGAGGGGCAGATGGCTGGAGGACAGCTGGGAATGGTTCAAGGCATAGGGAGAAGTGACGCTGGGAGAAGAGTGATTGATATGGGTGAGCGGGGACACAGCGGGGCATGGGCTGCTGGTAGAAAAAGGCCGGCAGGGGACACAGCAGGGCAAGGGAAGGTGGAATGCTGATAGGTGAAGGCCAGCAGAGGTGATATAATGATACTATGGAGTGATATTACTGATAGAGAATGAAATCCCCCAAAAAAGAGCTGAGGCCGGGGCCGAAGCTCAGAATTAGAGGCAGGAGGAGCTAGGCTAACTAGAGGCTTACAGGCTGTGTCTCGAGGAGTAATTAGAAGATAATTGCAGAGATAGAGGTAAGAGATGAGAAGATAGGTATATGAAGGTGAACAAAGGTAAAGTGGATGCTATGAAAAGATATGTTAGCTGGTGGAAGGAAGTTAGCTGTGAGATATTGAGATAGCGAAAAGAGGATGGGAGAATGGATAGACTAGAGTGAGAAAATAACTGCCTGCTACTGGAGATGGGATGCTGATGCTAGGATCAGACTCACAGGGTGACGTTAGAGGAAACGGGCGAAAGACAAGATCATTCTAGAATGAACCTGAAAATAAAGGTGTGAAGGATGATGAGGGGAAGGACATGCATCACATTTGCTGCATAAGAGTGTGCACTTTTGCCTGAGGTTGACCAACCACCACCACCAGTGGATCGTGCAGTGCTCGTCTGGCACTGAAGGAAGCTGCGAACACGGAGGAGAGATACTTATTATGTGAAAAGAATGCTGAAGATGAACTGGGGATTTTTATATATATACACCCATATATAAATTATGTAAAACTTTTGCACTTATTGGATTAAAGAACAATGATTCGCCAGATCTAGAACATCATCCGTGTGTTTATCTTCAGTTGCACTGGTTACTGCCACGCGACTTCGCGGGTCTTTCCAACAAATCAATCAAACGCTGCAGCTGATCAAAAATGCTACTGATCACGTTCTCGCTAAAACCAGGAAGATGGAGCACAAAATGCCAGTTTTAAGATCCCCGACACTGGCTCCCTGTTGCCCAAAGAATGGACTTTGAAATACCATTGTTAGATTGCAAATCACTGAACGACTTGGCACCACGAAACAATGAAGATCTGCCGTAAAGCATCAACCTCCCAAGCTCATGAGGTCTTTCGGTTTGAGCCTGCTCTACGTCCCCGGGACCAGACCAGAAAGAGAAGCAGCATTCAGCATCTAAACCCCGAGGATTGGATCAACTCCCAGGAGACCTTAAAACAGCTGAAACGCGACTTTGATTAATCTCGACTAAAACCCACCTGTTTAGAATGTATTAGAAACATGCTCAATTACAAAGTTAATGATGGAACTTGACTTGATGTCATGTTTTGGTTGTTGCTTCCCTATGCATGACCTTGGTTCTTGAGCTGTTATGATATAAAAGCACTTGCGCTGAAAACACCTTGCTGCTAAAAAGCTTTGTTGAGTTAGATCTTTAAATACTACAGCCGCCAAGAGCATCCGGTAAGGGATGAGAGGAGAGATTTCTGGTTCGAAATTTATTAAATAGAGCTGAGAGTGGTCTACGAGAAATACAGAAGATGAGACAAATGAAGCTATTATTTTCACTCGCTATGGAGTTAATTTTTTTTTTTTTTGTACCAGCAGATGGCAGCCAGACGACAAATAAACCGCAACAACGTTATCCTGATGATAACTCTTTAGATTGTCATACCTGTATTTAAGTTGCTCGGATATACGAATCCTGCTTGAATGCGGAGAAAACTTACTTTTATTCGTTGACCCGCTCCCGGTCTCTTGAACAAACAGCTCTGAACAGCCTCTAACGATTACTTCGTAACGCTGAACGTGAGCTCTTACGACGACGGCTGATGCAGCTTGAGAGTACAAGGAACCAATCAAGGTAAACGTGAATCGGACGGTTTCCTGAGCTCTTAAAGCGCAGTTATGTTAATCCATTTACGACATGCTATACAATAGGAATTTGATTGATTGATTTGGCTGGCTAGTTGAAAAGTGCTGTGCAACTACTTGACTTGGACCCAGGCGATGATGAGGGGGTTTGGTTCCTTTATATAAAGCAGTGGCTTCGGGGCGGCTTGTAAGTGCTGATGGCCGTGTTAACGAATCCGTAAGGGAAACCGGAGGGTGCTTTATGATGATTAGTTCAGAAGCGAGACGGAACGAACGTGTCTGAGCGTGGAACTTGAGTAAGCTAGAGAACAGTTTGCGTAAACCAGGAAGTGGCAGAATAATCTGAGAAATAATGGTATGCAGATTTCAGACGATTTTCAGAAGAGAGATGAAGCGTAAAAGCGCTGGACGGGACATGAGCTTGAAATATAAGAAAATGGGACAGCTTGCTTATTAGCGAAGAACGGCCCTGGCTCAGGATAAAATTTAACGGGTAGGGCGAAATGAATCTACGAGGCTGAACATGTACCACAACATCGGCCTGCAGGCTACTTGTCAACAAGCTTAAGGTATTACTAGAGTCAACTTTTAGCTATCTGTATTACTAGAGTCGACTTTTAGCTATCTGTATTACTAGAGTCGACTTTTAGCTATCTGTATTACTAGAGTCGACTTTTAGCTATCTGTATTATGAGAGTTGACTTTTAGCTATCTGTATTACTAGAGTCGCCTTTTAGCTATCTGTATTATGAGAGTGAACTTTTAGCTATGATTGCCTGTATCAAACAGCCCTATTCGCCTCAGTCGGTTGGTTTGGGGAAACATTTTGCACGGTTCTTTGCGTTTGCTGGTTGTCGCTGAGGTTCTAACGCGCCTGCGCTCTCCTTCGCTGCCCTCGGGTGTAACCCAGCGCGAGCGTCTCAGCACTCATGATGCGTTTAAAGGCGGCTCAGAGAAAAAGGCCACGACATGAAAACATCAGATAAGCAGTTTTAACTGCAAAAAAGAGCGAGAACACATGTATGGGAAGTGCGGAAGCCCCTAATGCAACAAATTGATGTAAGAATAATGAAGTTTGGAACGCAACCTGAAAGGCGCATGCGAGTAGGGCCTGCGAGTTCAGGAAGGGGATAAACTAATAAAGTTCCTACGTTTTGTCGCGTTGTAAAAAGTGAATGAGGCACGTGAAGGCTACATCTTACCCCCGAAGCCCGAGGCGGGCGTGGCATGGGAAGTCCGATGGGAGGTGCTGACGAGCGGGCTGACAGCGGCCATGCGGATTTGAGCCAAAGCGGGGAACCAGTGGGAAGGCGATGCGATGAACGCTGGCGGTGGAATGGAAAGATGGTGGACGATGAGCTGGGAGAGAACGGCTGCTTAGATCGAAGCAGCGAGACCTTGGCGGCCCGGCCGGGGCGGAGAAAGGCTGCCAGGGGTGTATGCGATGTAGACGGTGGGATTATGTGTCCAGTTGCCAGAGACGGATCGTGAAGTGGGTGGCATAGGAGCGAGGGCCGGTAGATCCCAGATCGGCGAGAGAGCAGCGGGAGAAGCTGTTTGGAATGAATGAGGCCTGGGCCGGGAGGAATTCTTCTTCCATCTGAGGAGTGTCTGAGGGAAAAGAAGGAGCCGAGCCCGCGGCTTAGCGGCTTTTATGACTGACAGTAGAGGTGGAAGGACGAGCAATCACGAAGAAAAGGATCTGGTGAGATAGCTGACTGAGAGCTGAAGCGTGCAGCTGAACAGGTTGAGCTCGGCTGGAGAGCGAAGGACACCATGAATGAAGGTCCTTATCAGCTGGGTCTTGGTCGATGATTGGACGTGACGTGGCTTGGTCCGGCGTTGATAGGTCGACGATTGTGGGCAGGTCGCTTCAATTAACAGGTCCCGGTGGGGATAAAAGAGTCTTCCAGTTTGAATTTGCGCCTAGGCTTCATTTGTTCTATTTGATGTTTGTTGTGAATGACGTAAACTCACAAACGAATGAGGTAATTAGTCCAACGTTTAGAAACTACAGCGGCTGTAACGCGCCACAGCAAAGGTAAACAAAGGTAAAATAACCCGAACAGGTGATCAACTCAAAACCACTCCTACCTTTTTACTAGTGATGGTGAGATGAAGCCTCATGAGGCATTGAACCACTTGAGCCAACTGGTTCGAGAAAGGGTTCATTTCTTGAGGCTTCATGTGCACACGAAACCACCTACTGGCCAGGTGTATAATCACAGCCAGCTGTATCTTAACACGTGTGATGCATTGAATTTTTGTCTATTATGGCTCTTGGGAATGACTTCACAAAAGGTGTAGGACGAAATCATTTGTCTACATAAATTATGTATACACATATGTGTATAATAAAATATTGTTTGAATGTATCCTCTGTGTGTAATTATTCCCAAAATAGTAGTGTCATGTGATATGGCATGTTGTGTAATAAAGTTTTTCTGTGACTCTAGAAAAATGGCATGGGCTTAATCAGGCAGAGGACAGTGAAAGTGCTTGTGGAACTAGGGAGGGGGCAGTGAATAGGCTAATGCTTGTGTAACTTGGATGATTTCATGCATTTTTATTAAGAAACAACAATTTCTCCACAGTTTTTGGTTTCAAACGGTTTCTCTTTTTTTGACACTACATGGATGAGGTGTTATTATTGTACCCCAACTCCTTGGAGCACAATAAACACCTCACCTTTACAGAAAATAAGAAACAGTGAAAAATACAGTTCCTCATAAGCAAACATAATGCATCTGCAAATGTTCAGTTCACCTTACCCTGTTAGGGCTTATCAAATCAAAATGTTCCCACATAGGGGAAATCCTCCTCTTTCTCGCCGGTTCCATCCTACTCCTATCCTGTCCTCGCGCTCCTAAATCTCCTATCTATCTATCTCTCTCCTAAACTCTCCAAACACCAAACTAACTGTCTCAAACTAAATAACCACTATCCAAACTCTGCTATCCAAACTATCAAAACTCTATCCACTCTCTCAACTGACCGCAACTCGCCTACAACAACCCACATTTTGAATGCAGCCTGTGGGGTTTCTAAAGCTGTCAAACCCCGCGCCAACATCTGAGCCACTTCCCGAAGCAGTCACGTGGTACAGCCAGGCAGCGGACGTCATCGTTTTCGGCTCCTCCCCTAAATGAAGCAAGCCTCGATACGCGCTTTACGGAAACGCCCCCTCCATTACTCGACACACGCCTCGAAGCCTCGGCACATCACGTAACATCACTACTTTTTACTCTCTCTCCCTTTGTAGTTTAAGCACACCTGCTACCGTGGCAACCGCCTGCGCCCCGCAAGACGAGCAAAGATTAAGTTAAAAACATAACATTAAGTCCGTTACAATATCAAGTTTCCAGGCTTGATATTTATTTCTCGATTATTAATCAGCGTTTCCCTGAACACAGCGATGGTTGATTGACTAGCTGTACTTGGTGCTAGAGTGGCTAACACGAGTAACAGTTTAGTCCAAAGCCTTTTCTGCTAAAATAACATCTTTAGTGTATGTCAGATACAGTACACATTGCATATTGATCTGTTTAGCTAACGTAAGACTGTGTAGCAGACAGGCTTCAAGGTGTAGAAGTTGTATCAGTTCTGCCATTATGCTGTACTTAGCTAACGGGACGCATGTGTTTGTGAGACGTGACCACGTAGAATGGGCATCAGCCAATGAAAAGCAGCCCCTCTGGTAAGGTCCATGACTTTCACAGGGTAAGTACTTTTTATGGGGTTCCATTTGTTTCAAAAATAAGCAGAAGTCATGTGTAGATGTTGTTGGTCTATGTCGTTGCTATGTGTCTTTGGTAGATGTCTATGGTCTTAGTGCTTTATGGATATGTCGATGTTGCATGTAAATGTTGCATATGTAGGTCTCTCTCCCTGTCTGTCTTTTTCTCTGCCTGTCTCTCTGTATCTGTCCTGTACATTTCTAATAGACAGACAGGAGGACAGCTATAATGAAGGAAGGTCAGAGAGTGTCTGTCCACTAAATCTTTCCTTTTCATCCTGCCTGTCTTTAACTGAGATAAATGGAGTTTAATGTGCTGTTTCTTTCATGTATTAAAACATGTTTTTCTTTCTTTATCTTCCAGAATAAAAGATAAAGAAACCTGCAGAAAAATCAGCAGGTTTTTTGTTAATGATTCAGTGTCAGCAACCTTTTGATGATTTCTGGAGAAGTTCAGGACTGAGACCAACTCAGAATCCATCCATGTTGGTTTTGTTTGGCTGTTCACCAAGTCTTAAACTTGCCCAAATGTTTAAGATGTACTATTGGGGTTCCAATAAAGTTTTGAAAAACATGTAACTTCAATATTAGACATTGCTGGGTCCCTTCCTTCCTTCAAATTAAGAAAATGACAGATATTTAGAATTTTGACTGAAAGTTTTACATGAAGAGATGGTAAAACATTGTTTTTATGACTCTGACATGCAGTTTGCTTGGAAACTTTGACGTTTGGGCACTTTTGTTTTAGTAAAGATTATTTAATTCATTTTATTCAGTGTAATATTACCATGAGGGTAAATGTAACAGTTATGTTTTTAGATCAGAGTATTTTTCACCTTGTTGCAATACTTTTACTTCTGTGTAACAAGCAAATATTGCTGTTGCAAAATACTATATTTTGTTTTGCCAGATTTATATTCGTTTGTCAGATTTACATTGACAATAAACTAAAGCGATTTAAAAATATATATGTATGTTTCTTTTCAATTAGATAAAACATTTTTGAGGGTTTGGTAAATTAAGTTGCAAGTTCACATTTAAACTTTTAAAAGCTAGCATAGTATGCAGTTTCATGAACTACTGTAAAATGACAACATTTTGTAATTCTACTACAGGATTACTGTAATTTTATTATGGTAAAAATGTGATGAAATCACAGTAACCATGTTATATAATTACTGTGCTATTTTAGACACACATGGGTACACTGTTGTCCTAGTGTTTTGCATAAGTCATCCTGTTGGTTTTGACGTCACTTTTTCTTTTGCAGCTTTTGTTCCGCTTTCTGGGTTGTAGGCCTATGAATCCCTAGAAACAGATGGGAGATTGTTCCAAACTACCCTTTTGTTTCTTTAAGTACATATTACATTTTTAGACTAGATGCCTGTGAACTACCAAATATGTTTTGTAAAGGCATTACTGAAACAGTTCTTATACAGGGGTTGGACAATGAAACTGAAACACCTGGTTTTAGACCACAATAACTTATTAGTATGGTGTAGGGCCTCCTTTTGCGGCCAATACAGCGTCAATTCGTCTTGGGAATGACATATACAAGTCCTGCACAGTGGTCAGAGGGATTTTAAGCCATTCTTCTTGCAGGATAGTGGCCAGGTCACGACGTGATGCTGGTGGAGGAAAATGTTTCCTGACTCGCTCCTCCAAAACACCCCAAAGTGGCTCAATAATATTTAGATCTGGTGACTGTGCAGGCCATGGGAGATGTTCAACTTCACTTTCATGTTCATCAAACCAATCTTTCACCAGTCTTGCTGTGTGTATTGGTGCATTGTCATCCTGATACACGGCACCTCCTTCAGGATACAATGTTTGAACCATTGGATGCACATGGTCCTCCAGAATGGTTCGGTAGTCCTTGGCAGTGATGCGCCCATCTAGCACAAGTATGGGGCCAAGGGAATGCCACGATATGGCAGCCCAAACCATCACTGATCCACCCCCATGCTTCACTCTGGGCATGCAACAGTCTGGGTGGTACGCTTCTTTGGGGCTTCTCCACACCGTAACTCTCCCGGATGTGGGGAAAACAGTAAAGGTGGACTCATCAGAGAACAATACATGTTTCACATTGTCCACAGCCCAAGATTTGCGCTCCTTGCACCATTGAAACCGACGTTTGGCATTGGCACGAGTGACCAAAGGTTTGGCTATAGCAGCCCGGCCGTGTATATTGACCCTGTGGAGCTCCCGACGGACAGTTTTGGTGGAAACAGGAGAGTTGAGGTGCACATTTAATTCTGCTGTGATTTGGGCAGCCGTGGTTTTATGTTTTTTGGATACAATCCGGGTTAGCACCCGAACATCCCTTTCAGACAGCTTCCTCTTGCGTCCACAGTTAAATCCTGTTGGATGTGGTTCGTCCTTCTTGGTGGTATGCTGACATTACCCTGGATACCGTGGCTCTTGATACATCACAAAGACTTGCTGTCTGGTCACAGATGCGCCAGCAAGACGTGCACCAACAATTTGTCCTCTTTTGAACTCTGGTATGTCACCCATAATGTTGTGTGCATTGCAATATTTTGAGCAAAACTGGGCTCTTACCCTGCTAATTGGACCTTCACACTCTGCTCTTATTGGTTCAATGTGCAATTAATGAAGATTGGCCACCAGGCTGGTCCAATTTAGCCATGAAACCTCCCACACTAAAATGAGAGGTGTTTCAGTTTCATTGTCCAACCCCTGTAGTTCTCATCTATGAAAAAATACTGCTGGACCCGCTGCTGGACCCGCTTGTGCTGCTGGACCCGCTTGTGCCCTTGATGCTGTTTCCTGAAAAATAGCAATGTTCAGTGATACTAGTTTTAATTTTAACTTAATACTCAGGTACAGAGACATTTCCATAGACAGATACATTCCTCTGTCTTTATCCATATAATATGTTTGCAGACAGAGACACCTTCTGTACCTCTATCTGTACACATAAGGTTGGCAGATACAGTAAGATGGCAATTTCTCACTATGTCTTCCATCCATAAGTCTATGGACAGAAGGATGGGAGATGCAGTGAGAGATAGGTCTTGCCATCCCCCACAAGCTGCCGCCCTGGGTGATTGCCCGTCTTGAGCCGGAAAAGGGTAGAGTGCGTTCTCCGGGTCAGGGGGGGTGTCCTGCCCCAAGTGGAGGAGTTCAAGTATCTCGGGATCTTGTTCACGAATGGGGGAAGAAGGGAGCGGGAGATTGACAGGCGGATCGGCGCAGCGTCTGCCGTCAAGCGGGCGCTGTACCGGTCCGTCGTGGTGAAGAGAGAGCTGAGCCAAAAGGCGAAGCTCTCGATTTACCGGTCGATCTACATTCCCACCCTCATCTATGGTCATGAGCTTTGTGTCATGACCGAAAGAACGAGATCGCGGATACAAGCGGCCGAAATGGGTTTTCTCCGTAGGGTGTCTGGGCTCTCCCTTAGAGATAGGGTGAGAAGCTCAGTCATCCGGGAGGGACTCAGAGTAGAGCCGCTGCTCCTTCACATCGAGAGGAGCCAGTTGAGGTGGCTCGGGCATCTAGTCAGGATGCCTCCTGGACGCCTCCCTGGTGAGGTGTTCCGGGCACGTCCCACCGGGAGGAGGCCCCGGGGAAGACCAAGGACACGCTGGACAGACAATGTTTCTTTGCTGGCCTGCAAACACCTCGGGATTCCCCCGGAGGAACTGGAAGAAGTGGCTGGGGAGAGGGAAGTCTGGGCCTCCCTTCTGACGCTGCTACCCCCCCGACCCGACCCCGGATAAGCGGAAGAAGATGGATGGATGGACTTGAAACATTTTAGATATCACATTTTTACTTGAAATTTGATTAATTTCATCACCTGTTTACATGCAACTTGAAGTGCTTGAATCAAATGTTTCATGAATGTTTACCACATTAAATTATAAAATGACAGAAAACATCCACTTCCAACTGAACACATATTTCAACACAAATGGTTCATGTTCCTCTTCAGAGTGTGCAGCCTTGCTGAGCTTCTCTCCTGGGGTTTCCTCCTCAGCCTCTCCAACTTGCTCCTCTTCTACAGCCTCCGCTACTGTGTTTTCGTTATTTACCTCTTCTGGGGTAAATAATGAAAACAGTCTTCGTAACTTGCTCCCCCATTTGTTGATCCTCCATGGTTTTGCTGTATCGCCTCTTTAATTTACGTGAATTTCAGTCCGATGTGGCCTTTACCTCGCAGTGACCCAGATTCAGTCTGGATCGAGCTGATCCATTTCATACTTCGGTTTGCCTCGAAGAGGACATATCAGAACACATATCAGTATTAATGATGTAAATTTTATAACAATAGCAAAATAGTTTACTTCACAATAATGGAATAACCTCGATGTCCACTGACAAAACTCGGACTATGCTACATAAAAAATATAAGCCCGCCCTAAACAAGGTTGACCCACTTAAAGGTCACGTAAGTGACATTTAACATCAACGTAACTGAACATGAGTAAGCCCGGACAAAATCATAGCAAAACATTATGACACAACACCCACAAAGCGAATTTAAACACTCACCAGAATGGACATGTCTGGAGCAAACTTGTAGATATTGTTAACGGGGCCCACGGATGGATTGTAAAGGTGCAGGATAATAACCACTCCAGGAGGGAATAATGTTAATCCTTCTTTAATGAAGATAACCAAACAGGAGTACAGCTGGGAGGTTTAGGTGCTCTAACGCCGATGCAGACAAACTTTATACGTCCACACCAGAGTCAGCCAAGTACACCTCGCTGCAGCAAACAGAATGGGGAGGGGACGGACAACTGTCAGTCTCATACCTTATATGGAAATGGGGGGGGGGGGGGGGGGGACCACTGTCAGTCTCATGCCTTATATGGAAATGGGACTATTTCATTCCGGAAATGAAGGGGGCGCTAGTGACACTATTTCCTGTACCGACCGTGTTATAATAATTATATTAATAATGTATTTTATTTGACAACGCCTTTTAAAACACCCAAGAACACTTTCAACATTAAAAATACAAATTAAATAGTAAAGAAATGGCTACAAAACATGATATGTCACGTGGTATGTCTGTCACTTTTAAAAAAAAAGTCACTTTTTTTATTTTCAAATCTTTATTAAATCTTTATTTAAAATTATATTAGTAACAAACAATCTAGAATAAGCAACAATAAGGAAACATTATGGAGATGTATTTATCTATCCTTACACCCAATCTATCTCAAACAAAAGTAATAAAACATGAATCAAATCAATATTTTGGAGACAAATGTACATTACATTAAGAGCACATTTATCCATCCATTAATTATCATGAATTATCCCTATAGTGGGGTCATGAGGGCTGCTGAGCCTGGACAGATCGCCAGTCCATCGCAGATTAAGAAAACAGATATAAACAAATGAAGTTCAAATAATATATTTTGATGTTGTGAATGGTACTCTTAAAATAAAGAAGTTAAAATCTAAAATATAATAGCCTCTGGCTTATTAAATAAGAACTAGATGGAAAAGAGGTTTGGTCAGTAAAACATTTTTGGCCAACTTAGTACGTCCATTCATACTGCACTTTTGTTGTTTATTTGCCAAATATTTTTCTTATTATTCACATTGTGAATATAATTTACAAACAAACCAAAGGACTTCTGAACTTCTAACAAGTGCCATTCAGAAAACTAGAATATTTTTGGTTGCAGGTGACCTGGCTCAGCTATTATCATTGTTTACCATAATGTCTCATTGGAAACTTTTGCTATAAGGACTCCAGTTCAACCAGTAAACTGATTGGTGTCCCACTATTCCATTTAGAAATTCCATATCAATTCTATCAATTGCAGTCGATTCATAAAATAAAGACCTTAAATATCCAATTGTTGCAAAACCCAAAGGGATTCATTTAAAACTTTAAATGTAGCTTCAACCTGGAAAGACTCACACAGAAAGTAGGTTTTAGAAAGTTCATTTGACAAGAAATAATCTTTGGGGCTCGGACCCCGGCAGTAGACACTGGACTGGTAACTGCCAGAGAGAATGATCTTTTTTCTATATGAAAACATTTTTGAATAAAGTCACTGGTTACATAAATTAAACCAGTGTGTAATTGGGGCCTGCCCATAGCAATGCATAGGGAGAGCAGTACTGACTTGCTTCGCAAGTCAGTACTGCCTCCATGCATTGCATGGCAGGCACCTATTATTCTACACCCAATAGAACGTCTCTTTATATATATATTTGGGGCCTGCCATGCAAAGCAATGGCAGGAACCTATTACTATTCTCCCAATTCTTTATTTTTCATCCGTAACCGTTAATGCGGCTCATACCGCTGCGTGCACACCTACAAATGAGGTATCAAAACGTGCAGAAAATTCACGCCATTGGAGCTATTACTTTTGGTGGGATTCGGGGTTAACATGGCGACATAATTCGCAAAGAACTACGAAAAAACCCCATTATAAGTCAATGGGAAAAATCCTACAAATACCCTATTTTTGAGGATTTTCTGTGTCGTCACGAATTCACGTAGAAATGCCATTCAAATTTCATTTTGTAGATACGTCTGTAATGTCTTCGAAAGTGAAGACGGCTCGTCGATACCAGTTACGGTTTGTCCACAATTTGTCTCTAAGCGACCCAAAGTTTCTCATTTTTCCTAAAATTAGAGTGTGAGTCTTCCTGATTGCCCCTCTGCTAGAGTGAGAAATGAAGAGAATTTTTCACCCCAAAATAATTTTGAAATCGCCATCACGCCCACAAATATCGCACGATTGGTATCAAAATCGGTCCTGACATTGATACGCATGTCTGCTCCGGTAAAATGTTTTCGAAATTTATCTAGACCGTACGGTTTTCTGTCACGGTGCTTCAGAGCAAAGTCATGCGACAGGATTTTCTGAGGCTGTCTCAGGCTCTCTCCCTTGTATTTGACTAGAATTTCAAATCTGTGCAAAACATTTCTTTCTCTCATCGCTGTTATTGCTGTGAGTGAGGTACAGATATGAATCTCGGGACTATCGCAGAAGACACATAGCCCTCTCATACGCTTCAAACGCTTTTCGAATATGTATTACGGTTCCCGAATGGAAAGGAGTTGTTTCCAATGCTTTTTTTGGGTAAAACTGGCTGCCTCAAACAGAGTATTCTCTGCCCCAGCCTCTCTCACTAACAGCTCACACTTTGCTGAGACAATTATTTACCATAGCAACGGAACTCAAGAGGCTATTGGCTGCTGATTAGGACTACAAATAAGCATCACTGTAGTTCTAACTATAGTGGAACACTCAGTTGAAACAGAGGTTGACTGAACTGGCCTTTAGAACTACTTGCTGCTATGGGCTGTATATAACTGATTTAACTCAGTAACTGTTACACATGGGATTAGTTCGGAACTTTAAAATGAAGCATAATAATAATTTCAAAATAAAAGCCTTGAATATTTTTAAATCAGGTAATTGCTCTGTTGAGCATTATGTAACTGATTTAACCCAATGACTGTTATACATGGGATTAGTTTGGACCTTTGAAATGAAGCTCAACAAAAAATTTCAAAATAAAAGCCTTGACAATTTTTACATGAGATTATTGCTCTTTTGAGCATTATATAACTGATTTTATCCAATGACTGTTATACATGGCATTAGTTTGGCCCTTTCAAATGAAGCATACTGAAAATTTCAAATTAAAAGCCTTGACAATTTTTAGATCAGGTATTTGCTCTTTTGGGCATTATGTGACTTTCTTATCCAAAGCCCTGATACACATAGGATTAGATTGGCGCTTTGAAATGAAGCTTAACAAAAATTTCAAAATAAAAGCCTTTAATATTTTTAAATCAACTACTTGTGTTTTGAGCATTATACAACTGATTTAATAGAATGAGTGTTATACATGGGATTAGGTTGGCCCTTTGAAATGAAGTTTAACAAAAATTTCAAAATAAAAGCCTTGAGATTTTTACATCAACTACTTGTGTTTTGAGCATTATATAACTAATTTAACCCAATGACTATTACACATGGGATTAGTTTGGCCCTTTGAAATGAAGTTTAACAAAAATTCCAAAATAAAAGCCTTGACAAATTTTAAATCATACTGAATGGTGCACGTCCACCTTACTTAACGTTCTTGTGATTTTCCACATGCTATTGATTACATTGCAGCGTTCTTTAGCATTGATGCTAATTTCTAGCATGACAACACCGGGCCCAAACCGATGGGCATGCTTTGGCAGGCCCCGGTTAAATTTTTTGTTCTAGTTGGGGCCTGCCCATAGCAATGCATAAGGAGAGCAGTACTGACTTGCGAAGCAAGTCAGTACTGCCTCCATGCATTGCATGGCAGGCACCTATTATTCTACACCCAATAGAATGTCTCTTTATTTATATCTTTATTTATTTTTCTTCCATCACCGTTAATGCGGCTCGTACCGCTGCGTGCACCCCCACAAAAGTGGTATCAAAACGTGCGGCTCGGTGCCGAGAAGGGAGCTATTATTTTTATAAGGAATCGGACTTACGATGGCGACGTAAAAAGCGTCAAACGAGCCAAATTTCCAACTGCCGAAACGCAGAGCCTAACTGACACCAACTGCCGCTTTTTTAGAGTGAGAAATGAAGAGAATTTTTGACCCCAAATTAATTTTGAGATCGCCCTCACGCCCACAAATATCGCCCAATTGGTATCAAACTCGGTCATGACATCGATACGCCTGCCTGCTCCGGTAAAATGTTTTCGAAATTTCTCTAGGGCTTACGGTTTTCTGTCAAGGTGCTTCAGAGCGAAATCATGCGCCAGGATAACTGACGCTCTCCCAGATTCACTTCCATGTATTTCTGAAAAATTTCTGAGCTCTGCATGCACCATTTTTGTCTCATCACTGCAATTACTGTGAGTGAGCTACAAATATGAATCGCGGTACTATGGGAGACGACAAATAGCCCTCTCATATGCTTCAAACGGTTTTCCAATACGTCTCTCGGTTCCTGAACGGCAAGGAGTTGTTCAGGCTGCTTTTTCCATATAAACCAATGGGGTGTCTCACAAAGATAGAAATCTTTTTCCACCTCTCTGTGTCACACACACATGACAGTTAGCAGAGGATTGATAACCATAGCAATGGAACACAGGAGGGGATTGGCTGCTGGTTAGGACTACAAATACGCATCACTGTAGTTCTAATCAACACTCAGTTAAAACAGAGGGCTGAGCTGCCATTTAGAGCTATTGGCTGTTTTGGCCAGTAAATAACGGATTTAACCCAAACACTGTTAGACATTTTAATTAGTGTGATCATTTAATATGAAGCTTATGTATTTTTTCAAAATAAAAGCCTCAATATCCCCCTCAGGTTAATGCACCGTCGTAGCCGGTGCAATAATATTAGCATGCATTATATTTTTCTCTCAGGTTAGGGAACTGCCTTGCGCAGCAAGGCAGTTCATTAGCATTAGCCTTTCTATTAGCTATTTTCTTACTTATTAGCCATGTTTAATATACTGAGTGGAGTAAGTCAATTACAGACAACATTCTAATGATATCCCACATGCTATTGACAGCATTTAGAGAAAGATATGTTCAGCCTGCTTTGATCAGAAAAACTAACTGCTTCAAACAGTTACAATTCTGTCTCTCCCTCTCTGTCTCACTCACAAGACAGCTGAACTGCTCTTTAGAACTACAATGACTGAAGGTTAGAACTACAACATGGCGGACACTGAGTGCCTACAAAAGAGGTCTGAGCTGAGTGTCAGAACTACAAACATGGTGGAACTGTCAGTTACTACAGAGGACTGAGCTGGCCTTTAGAACTACTTGTGTTTTGGACTTTGTATAGCTGCTTTTATCCAACCATTGTTACACATGGAATAGACCCTTTTCACAGTGACGTCAGACAATGGCCGCCATAACTCAAAACTGGGTATCTTTACTTCCGGTGTGATTTTGCCTTGGGAACCAAGCTGAAAACTTCCCGCATTCTCATAATCTTAAGGATATAATAAAAGGTAAGTTTAATAATAACAGCATTTAAGTGTTAGATAGCTGTTACTAATCATTGTAAATTCACCATTCTCTATCTGTGTATAAAATAAACAGCCTCCGATCGGAGAGTAAACCACCTAGCAGCAGCTTTAGCCACATTTAGGAAAAATATACTCTCTGTCAGCGCTGTAACGTTTAGAGGTTCACTTTCTGTGTTTTATAAAACAGTGTTTACGTGCTAGATAACCGTTATAAGTCATTGTCAATTTACCATTCTCCAACTGTATTCAAAGGAACCAGCTTCCGATCATGAGTAAACCAGCTAGCAGCAGCTTTAGCCACAGTTAGGAAACATATACACCGCCGCCTGTCAGTGATGTAACGTTTAGAGGTTCATTTACCGGTGAATCATTATTTTTTATAAGTTTAGAAAAAACAAGACAAAAGCCACAAATAACAGTTGGGCTTGACGATATTTCTGTTTTTCCAGCAACAAAATGCGCATCTCCATGCACTGTTCATGTTTCTGTCACTGCTAACTGTCACAGAGTCTCTCCCAAAGACGCAAAGAAGGAATAAAAATAAATACACAAGAAAATATTAATGTGCAATGATTTGGATAAATAACTTTAATCTGATTACTGGATTTGAAATACGAACTCGTTAGATTATTCGTTACCGAAAAAGTGGTCCGATTAAAGGCATTACAAAGCAGCGGCGGCACCGGACATCTCTGCTTATAACAAACAAATCCCTATTTTATGGGATGAGTGGCAACTCCAGTCTATAATTTAATAATCTGATCAAGATTAGAGCCTAAAACGTTATAGTTCAAAAACAGTAAAAAGTTCTGGTTAAGGAACAGTTATGTCACGTAGTTAGCTAGCTAACAAAATTCACTAATGCTAAGCTAACGGTTACGCAAAACAAAAATACCTACCTTCATAGTCAAACAGGTATTGTTCGGTGAAGAATTTGTAGCCTTTGTCTAATTTAGATTTTTTTGTCAGAGAGAACTGGTTTGCAAATCGTGATATATCTTCAAATCTTATTTTAGGCAAATGTTTTAGAGACTGTGTAAACTCCATGCTCCGGTGATCTGTCTGATCAACATATGCTGTCATATTTATACATCTCTCTCTCTCTCTCTCTATATATATATATATATATATATATATATATATGACATATATATATATATGAAATAGACAACTTTATCATTACTTACTATGTACACCGGAACTAAGGATACACAGCTTCGAGCCAAAACGGAAGTTGTGTGACGTCATGTGAAAAGGGTCTATTAGTGTGCCAATTTAAAATTAAGCTTAATAAAAATTTCAAAATAAAAGCCTTGAATATTTTTACATAATGTAGTTGCTCTTTTTGGCTTTATTTGACTTTTTCATCCAAAGCACTGTTACACATGATATTAGTTTAGCTCTTTGAAATGAAGCATACTGAAAATTTCAAAATTAAAGCCTTGAATATTTTTACATCAGATAATTGCTCTTTTTGGCTTTATGTGACTTTTTTATCCAAAGCAGTGTTACACATGGGATTAGTGTGGCAATTTAAAATTAAGCTTAACAAAAATTTCAAAATAAAAGCCTTGACAATTTTTACATCAGATAATTGCTCTTTTGAGCATTATATAACTGATTTAACCCAGCAATTGTTACACATGGGAATAGTTTGGCACTTTGTAATGAAGCTTAACAAAAATTTCAAAATAAAAGCCTTGGGAAATTTTACATTACGTAATTGCTCTTGAGCATTATATAACTGATTTAACCCAATGACTATTAGACATGGGATTAGTTTGGACCTTTGAAATTAAGCTTAACAAAAATTTCAAAATAAAAGCCTCAACATGCCCCTGAGGTTAGTGCACCGCCGCAGGCGGTGCAATAATATTATTCTGCATTATCTTTTTCTCTCAGGCTAGGGAACTGCCTTGCGCAGCAAGGCAGTTCATTAGCATTAGCATTTTAGCTTTAATAAGCTATTAGCTATTTATTTTACTTTTTAGCCATGTTTAGTCTACTGAATGGAGTAAGTACATTATAGACAACATCCTAGTGATGTCCCACATGCTACTGACAGCAATCACACTAACATTAGCATTTTTGCTAATTTTAGCTGATACACTTAGTTTATCATACTGAATGGTGCAAGTCCATGTTAGTAAACATTCTTGTCAATCTCCACATGCTATTGATTACATTGCAGCTTTCTTTAGCATTGATGCTAATTTGTAGCATCAGAACGCTGGGTCCAAACCGACGGGCACACTTTGGCAGGCCCCGGTTAAATTTCTTCAGGAATTTTCTAGTTGGGGCCTGCCATGCAAAGCAATGGCAGGAACCTATTACTCTACACCCAACAAGCGTCTCTTTATTATAATTCTTTATTTTTCTTCCGTCACCGTTAATGCGGCTCATACCGCTGGGTGCACACCTACAAATGAGGTATCAAAACGTGCAGAAAATTCACGCCATTGGAGCTATTATTTTTGGTGGGATTTGGGGTTAACGTGGCGACATAATTCGCAAAAAACTACGAAAAAACCCCCATTATAAGTCAATGGGAAAAATCCTGGAAATACCCTATTTTTGAGGATTTTCTGTGTCGTCACAAATTCACCTAGAAATGCCATTCAAATTTCATTTTGTAGATACGTCTGTGATCTCTTCGAAAGTGAAGACGGCTCGTCGATACCAGTTACGGTTTGTCCACAATTTGCCTCTAAGCGACCCAAAGTTTCTCATTTTTCCGAAAATTACAGTGCTTCTCTCGCTGATTAGAGTGAGAGATGAAGACAACTTTTTCAACCCAAATCATTTTTGAAATCGCCATCACGCCCACAAATATCGCACGATTAGTATCAAAATCGGTCCTGACATTGATACGCCTGTCTGCTCCGGTAAAATGTTTTCGAAATTTATCTAGACCGTACGGTTTTCTGTCACGGTGCTTCAGAGCAAAGTCATGCGACAGGATTTTCTGAGGCTGTCTGAGGCTCTCTCCCATGTATTTGAATAGAATTTCAGATCTGGGCACAACATTTCTTTCTCTCATCGCTGTAAATGTTCTGAGTGAGGTACAGATATGAATCTCGGGACTATCGCAGAAGACACATAGGCCTGTCATACGCTCCAAACGCTTTTCGAATATGTATTACGGTTCCCGAACAGGAAGGATTTGTTTCCAATGCTTCTTTTCAGTAAAATGTGTTTGCTCAAACACACAATTGTGTGTTTGACAGCTCAGAGCTCAGAGCTCACACCCTGCTGAGACCATTATTTGCCATAGCAACGGATCTCAAGAGGCTATTGGCTGCTGGTTTGGACTACAGATACGCATCATTGTAGTTCTATCTATAGTGGAACCCTCAGTTGAAACAGATCAGGACTGAACTGGCCTTTAGAACTATTTGCTGCTATGGGCTGTATATAACTGATTTAACTCAGGAACTGTTACACATGGTATTAGTTTGGAACTTTAAAATTAAGCATAATAATAATTTCAAAATAAAAGCCTTGAATATTTTTACATCAGGTAATTGCTGTTTTTGGCTTTATTTGACTTTTTCATCCAAAGCACTGTTACACATGGTATTAGTTTGGCCCTTTGAAATGAAGCTTAACAAAAATTTCAAAATAAAAGCTTTGAATATTTTTACATCATGTAATTGCTCTTTTTGGCTTTATATGACTTTTTCATCCAAAGCACTGTTACACATGGGATTAGTTCGGAACTTTAAAATGGAGCATAATAATAATTTCAAAATAAAAGCCTTGAATATTTTTACATCAGGTAATTGCGCTTTTTGGCTTTATGTGACTTTTTTATCCAAAGCACTGTTACACAATGGAATAGTTTGGCCCTCTGAAATGAAGCATACTGAAAATTTCAAAATAAAAGCCTTGAATATTTTTACGTCATGTAATTGCTCTTTTTGGCCGTATATGACTTTTTCATCCAAAGCACTGTTACACATGGGATTTGTTAGGAACTTTAAAATGGAGCATAATAATAATTTCAAAATAAAAGCCTTGAATATTTTTACGTCATGTAATTGCTCTTTTTGGCCGTATATGACTTTTTCATCCAAAGCACTGTTACACATGGGATTAGTTCGGAACTTTAAAATGGAGCATAATAATAATTTCAAAATAAAAGCCTTGCATATTTTTACATCAGGTAATTGCGCTTTTTGGCTTTATGTGACTTTTTTATCCAAAGCACTGTTACACATGGGATTCGTTCAGAACTTTAAAATGGAGCATACTGAAAATTTCAAAATAAAAGCCTTGAGAATTCTTACATGAGATTATTGCTGTTTTGAGCACTATATAACTGATTTTATCCAATGACTGTTATTCATGGGATTAGGTTGGCCCTTTGAAATGAAGTTTAACAAAACTTCCAAAATAAAAGCCTTCACAAAAATTTTAAATCGTACCGAATGGTGCACGTCCGCCTTGCTTAACGTTCTTGCGGTTCTCCGCGTGCCATTGATTACGTTGCGGCGTCCTTTAGCGTCGACGCCGATTTGTGGCGTGACGACGCCGGGCCCGAGCCCGACGGGCGCGCCTTGGCAGGCCCCGGCTAAATTTCTTCCGAAATTTTCTAGTTGGGGCCTGCCATGCAAAGCAATGGCAGGAACCTATTACTCTACACCCAACAAAGTGTCTCTTTAATATTATTATAATTCTTTATTTTTCTTCCGTAACCGTTAATGCGGCTCATACCGCTGGGTGCACACCTACAAATGAGGTATCAAAACGTGCAGAAAATTCACGCCATTGGAGCTATTATTTTTGGTGGGATTTGGGGTTAACGTGGCGACATAATTCGCAAAAAACTACGAAAAAAACCCCATTATAAGTCAATGGGAAAAATCCTGGAAATACCCTATTTTTGAGGATTTTCTGTGTCATCACAAATTCACCTAGAAATGCCATTCAAATTTCATTTTGTAGATACGTCTGTGATCTCTTCGAAAGTGAAGACGGCTCGTCGATACCAGTTACGGTTTGTCCACAATTTGCCTCTAAGCGACCCAAAGTTTCTCATTTTTCCGAAAATTACAGTGCTTCTCTCGCTGATTAGAGTGAGAGATGAAGACAACTTTTTCAACCCAAATCATTTTTGAAATCGCCATCACGCCCACAAATATCGCACGATTAGTATCAAAATCGGTCCTGACATTGATACGCCTGTCTGCTCCGGTAAAATGTTTTCGAAATTTATCTAGACCGTACGGTTTTCTGTCACGGTGCTTCAGAGCAAAGTCATGCGACAGGATTTTCTGAGGCTGTCTGAGGCTCTCTCCCATGTATTTGAATAGAATTTCAGATCTGGGCACAACATTTCTTTCTCTCATCGCTGTAAATGTTCTGAGTGAGGTACAGATATGAATCTCGGGACTATCGCAGAAGACACATAGGCCTGTCATACGCTCCAAACGCTTTTCGAATATGTATTACGGTTCCCGAACAGGAAGGATTTGTTTCCAATGCTTCTTTTCAGTAAAATGTGTTTGCTCAAACACACAATTGTGTGTTTGACAGCTCAGAGCTCAGAGCTCACACCCTGCTGAGACCATTATTTGCCATAGCAACGGATCTCAAGAGGCTATTGGCTGCTGGTTTGGACTACAGATACGCATCATTGTAGTTCTATCTATAGTGGAACCCTCAGTTGAAACAGATCAGGACTGAACTGGCCTTTAGAACTATTTGCTGCTATGGGCTGTATATAACTGATTTAACTCAGGAACTGTTACACATGGTATTAGTTTGGAACTTTAAAATTAAGCATAATAATAATTTCAAAATAAAAGCCTTGAATATTTTTACATCAGGTAATTGCTGTTTTTGGCTTTATTTGACTTTTTCATCCAAAGCACTGTTACACATGGTATTAGTTTGGCCCTTTGAAATGAAGCTTAACAAAAATTTCAAAATAAAAGCTTTGAATATTTTTACATCATGTAATTGCTCTTTTTGGCTTTATATGACTTTTTCATCCAAAGCACTGTTACACATGGGATTAGTTCGGAACTTTAAAATGGAGCATAATAATAATTTCAAAATAAAAGCCTTGAATATTTTTACATCAGGTAATTGCGCTTTTTGGCTTTATGTGACTTTTTTATCCAAAGCACTGTTACACAATGGAATAGTTTGGCCCTCTGAAATGAAGCATGCTGAAAATTTCAAAATAAAAGCCTTGAATATTTTTACGTCATGTAATTGCTCTTTTTGGCCGTATATGACTTTTTCATCCAAAGCACTGTTACACATGGGATTTGTTAGGAACTTTAAAATGGAGCATAATAATAATTTCAAAATAAAAGCCTTGAATATTTTTACGTCATGTAATTGCTCTTTTTGGCCGTATATGACTTTTTCATCCAAAGCACTGTTACACATGGGATTAGTTCGGAACTTTAAAATGGAGCATAATAATAATTTCAAAATAAAAGCCTTGCATATTTTTACATCAGGTAATTGCGCTTTTTGGCTTTATGTGACTTTTTTATCCAAAGCACTGTTACACATGGGATTCGTTCAGAACTTTAAAATGGAGCATACTGAAAATTTCAAAATAAAAGCCTTGAGAATTCTTACATGAGATTATTGCTGTTTTGAGCACTATATAACTGATTTTATCCAATGACTGTTATTCATGGGATTAGGTTGGCCCTTTGAAATGAAGTTTAACAAAACTTCCAAAATAAAAGCCTTGACAAAAATTTTAAATCGTACCGAATGGTGCACGTCCGCCTTGCTTAACGTTCTTGCGGTTCTCCGCGTGCCATTGATTATGTTGCGGCGTCCTTTAGCGTCGACGCCGATTTGTGGCGTGACGACGCCGGGCCCGAGCCCGACGGGCGCGCCTTGGCAGGCCCCGGCTAAATTTCTTCCGAAATTTTCTAGTTGGGGCCTGCCATGCAAAGCAATGGCAGGAACCTATTACTCTACACCCAACAAGCGTCTCTTTATTATAATTCTTTATTTTTCTTCCGTCACCGTTAATGCGGCTCATACCGCTGGGTGCACACCTACAAATGAGGTATCAAAACGTGCAGAAAATTCACGCCATTGGAGCTATTATTTTTGGTGGGATTTGGGGTTAACGTGGCGACATAATTCGCAAAAAACTACGAAAAAAACCCCATTATAAGTCAATGGGAAAAATCCTGGAAATACCCTATTTTTGAGGATTTTCTGTGTCGTCACAAATTCACCTAGAAATGCCATTCAAATTTCATTTTGTAGATACGTCTGTGATCTCTTCGAAAGTGAAGACGGCTCGTCGTTACCAGTTACGGTTTGTCCACAATTTGCCTCTAAGCGACCCAAAGTTTCTCATTTTTCCGAAAATTACAGTGCTTCTCTCGCTGATTAGAGTGAGAGATGAAGACAACTTTTTCAACCCAAATCATTTTTGAAATCGCCATCACGGCCACAAATATCGCACGATTAGTATCAAAATCGGTCCTGACATTGATACGCCTGTCTGCTCCGGTAAAATGTTTTCGAAATTTATCTAGACCGTACGGTTTTCTGTCACGGTGCTTCAGAGCAAAGTCATGCGACAGGATTTTCTGAGGCTGTCTGAGGCTCTCTCCCATGTATTTGAATAGAATTTCAGATCTGGGCACAACATTTCTTTCTCTCATCGCTGTAAATGTTCTGAGTGAGGTACAGATATGAATCTCGGGACTATCGCAGAAGACACATTGAACTGTCATACGCTTTAAACGCTTTTCGAATATGTATTACGGTTCCCGAACAAGAAGGATTTGTTTCCAATGCTTTTTGTCAGTAAAACGTGTTTGCTCAAACACACAATTGTGTGTTTGACAGCTCAGAGCTCAGAGCTCACACCCTGCTGAGACCATTATTTGCCATAGCAACGGATCTCAAGAGGCTATTGGCTGCTGGTTTGGACTACAGATACGCATCATTGTAGTTCTATCTATAGTGGAAACCTCAGTTGAAACAGATCAGGACTGAACTGGCCTTTAGAACTATTTGCTGCTATGGGCTGTATATAACTGATTTAACTCAGTAACTGTTACACATGGTATTAGTTTGGAACTTTAAAATTAAGCATAATAATAATTTCAAAATAAAAGCCTTGAATATTTTTACATCAGGTAATTGCTGTTTTTGGCTTTATTTGACTTTTTCATCCAAAGCACTGTTACACATGGTATTAGTTTGGCCCTTTGAAATGAAGCTTAACAAAAATTTCAAAATAAAAGCTTTGAATATTTTTACATCATGTAATTGCTCTTTTTGGCTTTATATGACTTTTTCATCCAAAGCACTGTTACACATGGGATTAGTTCGGAACTTTAAAATGGAGCATAATAATAATTTCAAAATAAAAGCCTTGAATATTTTTACATCAGGTAATTGCGCTTTTTGGCTTTATGTGACTTTTTTATCCAAAGCACTGTTACACAATGGAATAGTTTGGCCCTCTGAAATGAAGCATACTGAAAATTTCAAAATAAAAGCCTTGAATATTTTTACGTCATGTAATTGCTCTTTTTGGCCGTATATGACTTTTTCATCCAAAGCACTGTTACACATGGGATTTGTTAGGAACTTTAAAATGGAGCATAATAATAATTTCAAAATAAAAGCCTTGAATATTTTTACGTCATGTAATTGCTCTTTTTGGCCGTATATGACTTTTTCATCCAAAGCACTGTTACACATGGGATTAGTTCGGAACTTTAAAATGGAGCATAATAATAATTTCAAAATAAAAGCCTTGCATATTTTTACATCAGGTAATTGCGCTTTTTGGCTTTATGTGACTTTTTTATCCAAAGCACTGTTACACATGGGATTCGTTCAGAACTTTAAAATGGAGCATACTGAAAATTTCAAAATAAAAGCCTTGAGAATTCTTACATGAGATTATTGCTGTTTTGAGCACTATATAACTGATTTTATCCAATGACTGTTATTCATGGGATTAGGTTGGCCCTTTGAAATGAAGTTTAACAAAACTTCCAAAATAAAAGCCTTGACAAAAATTTTAAATCGTACCGAATGGTGCACGTCCGCCTTGCTTAACGTTCTTGCGGTTCTCCGCGTGCCATTGATTATGTTGCGGCGTCCTTTAGCGTCGACGCCGATTTGTGGCGTGACGACGCCGGGCCCGAGCCCGACGGGCGCGCCTTGGCAGGCCCCGGCTAAATTTCTTCCGAAATTTTCTAGTTATAATTCTTTATTTTTCTTCCGTCACCGTTAATGCGGCTCATACCGCTGGGTGCACACCTACAAATGAGGTATCAAAACGTGCAGAAAATTCACGCCATTGGAGCTATTATTTTTGGTGGGATTTGGGGTTAACGTGGCGACATAATTCGCAAAAAACTACGAAAAAAACCCCATTATAAGTCAATGGGAAAAATCCTGGAAATACCCTATTTTTGAGGATTTTCTGTGTCGTCACAAATTCACCTAGAAATGCCATTCAAATTTCATTTTGTAGATACGTCTGTGATCTCTTCGAAAGTGAAGACGGCTCGTCGATACCAGTTACGGTTTGTCCACAATTTGCCTCTAAGCGACCCAAAGTTTCTCATTTTTGCTCAAATTACAGTGAGAGCCGATCTCGGTTCAGATCTGGGCACAACATTTCTTTCTCTCATCGCTGTAAATGCTCTGAGTGAGGTACAGATATGAATCTCGGGACTATCGCAGAAGACACATTGAACTGTCATACGCTCCAAACGCTTTTCGAATATGTATTACGGTACCCGAACAGGAAGGATTTGGTTCCAATGCTTTTTGTCAGTAAAACGTGTTTGCTCAAACACACAATTGTGTGTTTGACAGCTCAGAGCTCAGAGCTCACACCCTGCTGAGACCATTATTTGCCATAGCAACGGATCTCAAGAGGCTATTGGCTGCTGGTTTGGACTACAAATACGCATCATTGTAGTTCTATCTATCCTCAGTTGAAACAGATCAGGACTGAGAACTGGCCTTTAGAACTAATTGCTGCTATGGGCTGTATATAACTGATTTAACTCAGTAACTGTTACACATGGGATTAGTTTGGAACTTTAAAATTAAGCATATTGAAAATTTCAAAATAAAAGCCCTGAATATTTTTACATGACGTAATTGCTCTTTTTGGCTTTATTTGACTTTTCCATCCAAAGCACTGTTACACATGGGATTAGTTTGGAACTTTAAAATTAAGCATACTGAAAATTTCAAAATAAAAGCCTTGAATATTTTACATGACGTAATTGCTCTTTTTGGCCGTATATGACTTTTTCATCCAAAGCAATGTTACACATGGGATTAGTTCGGAACTTTAAAATGGAGCATAATAATAATTTCAAAATAAAAGCCTTGAATATTTTTACATCAGGTAATTGCGCTTTTTGGCTTTATGTGACTTTTTTATCCAAAGCACTGTTACACAATGGAATAGTTTGGCCCTCTGAAATGAATCATACTGAAAATTTCAAAATAAAAGCCTTGAATATTTTTACATCATGTAATTGCTCTTTTTGGCCGTATATGACTTTTTCATCCAAAGCACTGTTACACATGGGATTACTTCGGAACTTTAAAATGGAGCATAATAATAATTTCAAAATAAAAGCCTTGAATATTTTTACATGACGTAATTGCTCTGTTTTGCCTTTATTTGACTTTTTCATCCAAAGCACTGTTACACATGGGATTACTTCGGAACTTTCAAATGGAGCATAATAATAATTTCAAAATAAAAGCCTTGAATATTTTTACATCAGGTAATTGCGCTTTTTGGCTTTATGTGACTTTTTTATCCAAAGCACTGTTACACAATGGAATAGTTTGGCCCTCTGAAGTGAATCATACTGAAAATTTCAAAATAAAAGCCTTGAATATTTTTACATCATGTAATTGCTCTTTTTGGCCGTATATGACTTTTTCATCCAAAGCACTGTTACACATGGGATTACTTCGGAACTTTAAAATGGAGCATAATAATAATTTCAAAATAAAAGCCTTGAATATTTTTACATGACGTAATTGCTCTGTTTTGCCTTTATTTGACTTTTTCATCCAAAGCACTCTTACACGTGGTATTAGTTCAGAACTTTAAAATGAAGCATAATGAAAATTTCAAAATAAAAGCCTTGAATATTTTTACATCAGCTACTTGTGTTTTGAGCATTATATAACTATTTTAACCCAAGGACTATTACGCATGGGATTAGTTTGGCCCTTTGAAATGAAGTTTAACAAAACTTCCAAAATAAAAGCCTTGACAACATTTTAAATCGTACCGAATTGTGCACGTCCGCCTCGCTTAACGTTCTTGCGGTTCTCCGCGTGCCACTGATTACGTCGCGGCGTTCTTTAGCAAATTCACCTAGAAATGCCATTCAAATTTCATTTTGTAGATACGTCTGTGATCTCTTCGAAAGTGAAGACGGCTCGTCGATACCAGTTACGGTTTGTCCACAATTTGCCTCTAAGCGACCCAAAGTTTCTCATTTTTGCTCAAATTACAGTGAGAGCCGATCTCGGTTCAGATCTGGGCACAACATTTCTTTCTCTCATCACTGTAAATGCTCTGAGTGAGGTACAGATATGAATCTCGGGACTATCGCAGAAGACACATTGAACTGTCATACGCTCCAAACGCTTTTCGAATATGTATTACAGGAAGGATTTGGTTCCAATGCTTTTTGTCAGTAAAACGTGTTTGCTCAAACACACAATTGTGTGTTTGACAGCTCAGAGCTCAGAGCTCACACCCTGCTGAGACCATTATTTGCCATAGCAACGGATCTCAAGAGGCTATTGGCTGCTGGTTTGGACTACAAATACGCATCATTGTAGTTCTATCTATCCTCAGTTGAAACAGATCAGGACTGAGAACTGGCCTTTAGAACTAATTGCTGCTATGGGCTGTATATAACTGATTTAACTCAGTAACTGTTACACATGGGATTAGTTTGGAACTTTAAAATTAAGCATATTGAAAATTTCAAAATAAAAGCCCTGAATATTTTTACATGACGTAATTGCTCTTTTTGGCTTTATTTGACTTTTCCATCCAAAGCACTGTTACACATGGGATTAGTTTGGAACTTTAAAATTAAGCATACTGAAAATTTCAAAATAAAAGCCTTGAATATTTTACATGACGTAATTGCTCTTTTTGGCCGTATATGACTTTTTCATCCAAAGCACTGTTACACATGGGATTAGTTCGGAACTTTAAAATGGAGCATAATAATAATTTCAAAATAAAAGCCTTGAATATTTTTACATCAGGTAATTGCGCTTTTTGGCTTTATGTGACTTTTTTATCCAAAGCACTGTTACACAATGGAATAGTTTGGCCCTCTGAAATGAATCATACTGAAAATTTCAAAATAAAAGCCTTGAATATTTTTACATCATGTAATTGCTCTTTTTGGCCGTATATGACTTTTTCATCCAAAGCACTGTTACACATGGGATTACTTCGGAACTTTAAAATGGAGCATAATAATAATTTCAAAATAAAAGCCTTGAATATTTTTACATGACGTAATTGCTCTGTTTTGCCTTTATTTGACTTTTTCATCCAAAGCACTGTTACACATGGGATTACTTCGGAACTTTCAAATGGAGCATAATAATAATTTCAAAATAAAAGCCTTGAATATTTTTACATCAGGTAATTGCGCTTTTTGGCTTTATGTGACTTTTTTATCCAAAGCACTGTTACACAATGGAATAGTTTGGCCCTCTGAAGTGAATCATACTGAAAATTTCAAAATAAAAGCCTTGAATATTTTTACATCATGTAATTGCTCTTTTTGGCCGTATATGACTTTTTCATCCAAAGCACTGTTACACATGGGATTACTTCGGAACTTTAAAATGGAGCATAATAATAATTTCAAAATAAAAGCCTTGAATATTTTTACATGACGTAATTGCTCTGTTTTGCCTTTATTTGACTTTTTCATCCAAAGCACTCTTACACGTGGTATTAGTTCAGAACTTTAAAATGAAGCATACTGAAAATTTCAAAATAAAAGCCTTGAATATTTTTACATCAGCTACTTGTGTTTTGAGCATTATATAACTATTTTAACCCAAGGACTATTACGCATGGGATTAGTTTGGCCCTTTGAAATGAAGTTTAACAAAACTTCCAAAATAAAAGCCTTGACAACATTTTAAATCGTACCGAATTGTGCACGTCCGCCTCGCTTAACGTTCTTGCGGTTCTCCGCGTGCCACTGATTACGTCGCGGCGTTCTTTAGCGTCGACGCCAACTTGTGGCGCGACGACGCCGTGCCCGAGCCCGACGGGCGCGCCTTGGCAGGCCCCGGCTAAATTTCTTCCGAAATTTTCTAGTTGGGGCCTGCCCATAGCAATGCATAAGGAGAGCAGTACTGACTTGCGAAGCAAGTCAGTACTGCCTCCATGCATTGCATGGCAGGCACCTATTATTCTACACCCAATAGAATGTCTCTTTATTGGGGCCTGCCCATAGCAATGCATAAGGAGAGCAGTACTGACTTGCGAAGCAAGTCAGTACTGCCTCCATGCATTGCATGGCAGGCACCTATTATTCTACACCCAATAGAATGTCTCTTTATTTATAGCTTTATTTTTCTTCCATCACCGTTAATGCGGCTCGTACCGCTGCGAGCCCACCCACAAAAGTGGTATCAAAACGTGCGGCTCGGTGCCGAGAAGGGAGCTATTATTTTTATAAGGAATCGGACTTACGATGGCGACGTAAAAAGCGTCAAACGAGCCAAATTTCCAACTGCCGAAACGCAGAGCCTAACTGACACCAACTGCCGCTTTTTTAGAGTGAGAAATGAAGAGAATTTTTGACCCCAAATTAATTTTGAGATCGCCCTCATGCCCACAAATATCGCCCAATTGGTATCAAACTCGGTCATGACATCGATACGAATGCCTGCTCCGGTAAAATGTTTTCGAAATTTCTCTAGGGCTTACGGTTTTCTGTCAAGGTGCTTCAGAGCGAAATCATGCGCCAGGATAACTGACGCTCTCCCAGATTCACTTCCATGTATTTCTGAAAAATTTCTGAGCTCTGCATGCACCATTTTTGTCTCATCACTGCAATTACTGTGAGTGAGCTACAAATATGAATCGCGGTACTATGGGAGACGACAAATAGCCGTTTCATATGCTTCAAACGGTTTTCCAATACGTCTCTCGGTTCCTGAACGGCAAGGAGTTGTTCAGGCTGCTTTTTCCATATAAACCAATGGGGTGTCTCACAAAGATAGAAATCTTTGTCCACCTCTCTGTGTCACACACACATGACAGTTAGCAGAGGATTGATAACCATAGCAACGGAACACAGGAGGGGATTGGCTGCTGGTTAGGACTACAAATACGCATCACTGTAGTTCTAATCAATACTCAGTTAAAACAGAGGGCTGAGCTGCCATTTAGAGCAATTGGCTGTTTTGGCCAGTAAATAACGGATTTAACCCAAACACTGTTAGACATTTTAATTAGTGTGATCATTTAATATGAAGCTTATGTATTTTTTCAAAATAAAAGTCTCAATATTCCCCTCAGGTTAATGCACCGCCGTAGGCGGTGCAATAATATTAGCATGCATTATATTTTTCTCTCAGGTTAGGGAACTGCCTTGCGCAGCAAGGCAGTTCATTAGCATTAGCCTTTTACCTTAAATAAGCTATTAGCTATTTTCTTACTTATTAGCCATGTTTAATATACTGAGTGCAATAAGTCAATTACAGACAACATTCTAATGATATCCCACATGCTATTGACAGCATTTAGAGAAAGATATGTTCAGCCTGCTTTGATCAGAAAAACTAACTGCTTCAAACAGTTACAATTCTGTCTCTCCCTCTCTGTCTCACTCACATGACAGCTGAACTGCTCTTTAGAACTACAATGACTGAAGGTTAGAACTACAACATGGCTGACACTGAGTGCCTACAAAAGAGGTCTGAGCTGAATGTCAGAACTACAACATGGTGGAACTGTCAGTTACTACAGAGGAGGACTGAGCTGGCCTTTAGAACTACTTGTGTTTTGGGCTTTTTATAACTGATTTTATCCAACCATTGTTACACATGGGATTAGTGTGGCAATTTAAAATGAAGCTTACTGAAAATTTCAAAATAAAAGCCTTGAATATTTTTACATCATGTAGTTGCTCTTTTTGGCTTTATTTGACTTTTTCATCCAAAGCACTGTTACACATGGGATTAGTTTAGCTCTTTGAAATGAAGCATACTGAAAATTTCAAAATAAAAGCCTTGAATATTTTTACATCAGATAATTGCTCTTTTTGGCTTTATGTGACTTTTTTATCCAAAGCACTGTTACACATGGGATTAGTGTGGCAATTTAAAATGAAGCTTACTGAAAATTTCAAAATAAAAGCCTTGAATATTTTTACATCATGTAGTTGCTCTTTTTGGCTTTATTTGACTTTTTCATCCAAAGCACTGTTATACATGGGATTAGTTTAGCTCTTTGAAATGAAGCATACTGAAAATTTCAAAATAAAAGCCTTGAATATTTTTACATCAGATAATTGCTCTTTTTGGCTTTATGTGACTTTTTTATCCAAAGCACTGTTACACATGGGATTAGTGTGGCAATTTAAAATTAAGCTTAACAAAAATTTCAAAATAAAAGCCTTGACAATTTTTACATCAGATAATTGCTCTTTTGAGCATTATATAACTGATTTAACCCAGCAATTGTTACACATGGGATTAGTTTGGCACTTTGAAATGAAGCTTAACAAAAATTTCAAAATAAAAGCCTTGAGAAATTTTACATTAGGTAATTGCTCTTTTGAGCAATAAATAACTGATTTAACCCAATGACTATTAGACATGGGATTAGTTTGGACCTTTGAGATTAAGCTTAACAAAAATTTCAAAATAAAAGCCTCATCATGCCCCTGAGGTTAGTGCACCGCCGCAGGCGGTGCAATAATATTATTCTGCATTATCTTTTTCTCTCAGGTCAGGGAACTGCCTTGCGCAGCAAGGCAGTTCATTAGCATTAGCATTTTAGCTTAAATAAGCCATTAGCTATTTATTTGACTTATTAGCCATGTTTTTTCTACTGAATGGAGTAATACCATTATAGAAAACATCCTAGTGATGTCCCACATGCTAGTGACAGCAATGATGCTAACATTAGCATTTTTGCTAATTTTAGCTGATACACTTACTTTATCATACTGAATGGTGCAAGTACATGTTAGTCAACATTCTTGTCATTCTCCTCATATGATTGCGGCTTTCTTTAGCATCGATGCTAATTTCTAGCATCAGAACGCTGGGTCCAAACCGACGGGCACACTTTGGCAGGCCCCGGTTAAATTTCTTCAGGAATTTTCTAGTTTATAGCTTTATTTTTCTTCCATCACCGTTAATGCGGCTCGTACCGCTGCGAGCCCACCCACAAAAGTGGTATCAAAACGTGCGGCTCGGTGCCGAGAAGGGAGCTATTATTTTTATAAGGAATCGGACTTACGATGGCGACGTAAAAAGCGTCAAACGAGCCAAATTTCCAACTGCCGAAACGCAGAGCCTAACTGACACCAACTGCCGCTTTTTTAGAGTGAGAAATGAAGAGAATTTTTGACCCCAAATTAATTTTGAGATCGCCCTCACGCCCACAAATATCGCCCAATTGGTATCAAACTCGGTCATGACATCGATACGAATGCCTGCTCCGGTAAAATGTTTTCGAAATTTCTCTAGGGCTTACGGTTTTCTGTCAAGGTGCTTCAGAGCGAAATCATGCGCCAGGATAACTGACGCTCTCCCAGATTCACTTCCATGTATTTCTGAAAAATTTCTGAGCTCTGCATGCACCATTTTTGTCTCATCACTGCAATTACTGTGAGTGAGCTACAAATATGAATCGCGGTACTATGGGAGACGACAAATAGCCGTTTCATATGCTTCAAACGGTTTTCCAATACGTCTCTCGGTTCCTGAACGGCAAGGAGTTGTTCAGGCTGCTTTTTCCATATAAACCAATGGGGTGTCTCACAAAGATAGAAATCTTTGTCCACCTCTCTGTGTCACACACACATGACAGTTAGCAGAGGATTGATAACCATAGCAACGGAACACAGGAGGGGATTGGCTGCTGGTTAGGACTACAAATACGCATCACTGTAGTTCTAATCAATACTCAGTTAAAACAGAGGGCTGAGCTGCCATTTAGAGCAATTGGCTGTTTTGGCCAGTAAATAACGGATTTAACCCAAACACTGTTAGACATTTTAATTAGTGTGATCATTTAATATGAAGCTTATGTATTTTTTCAAAATAAAAGTCTCAATATTCCCCTCAGGTTAATGCACCGCCGTAGGCGGTGCAATAATATTAGCATGCATTATATTTTTCTCTCAGGTTAGGGAACTGCCTTGCGCAGCAAGGCAGTTCATTAGCATTAGCCTTTTACCTTAAATAAGCTATTAGCTATTTTCTTACTTATTAGCCATGTTTAATATACTGAGTGCAATAAGTCAATTACAGACAACATTCTAATGATATCCCACATGCTATTGACAGCATTTAGAGAAAGATATGTTCAGCCTGCTTTGATCAGAAAAACTAACTGCTTCAAACAGTTACAATTCTGTCTCTCCCTCTCTGTCTCACTCACATGACAGCTGAACTGCTCTTTAGAACTACAATGACTGAAGGTTAGAACTACAACATGGCTGACACTGAGTGCCTACAAAAGAGGTCTGAGCTGAATGTCAGAACTACAACATGGTGGAACTGTCAGTTACTACAGAGGAGAACTGAGCTGGCCTTTAGAACTACTTGTGTTTTGGGCTTTTTATAACTGATTTTATCCAACCATTGTTACACATGGGATTAGTGTGGCAATTTAAAATGAAGCTTACTGAAAATTTCAAAATAAAAGCCTTGAATATTTTTACATCATGTAGTTGCTCTTTTTGGCTTTATTTGACTTTTTCATCCAAAGCACTGTTACACATGGGATTAGTTTAGCTCTTTGAAATGAAGCATACTGAAAATTTCAAAATAAAAGCCTTGAATATTTTTACATCAGATAATTGCTCTTTTTGGCTTTATGTGACTTTTTTATCCAAAGCACTGTTACACATGGGATTAGTGTGGCAATTTAAAATGAAGCTTACTGAAAATTTCAAAATAAAAGCCTTGAATATTTTTACATCATGTAGTTGCTCTTTTTGGCTTTATTTGACTTTTTCATCCAAAGCACTGTTATACATGGGATTAGTTTAGCTCTTTGAAATGAAGCATACTGAAAATTTCAAAATAAAAGCCTTGAATATTTTTACATCAGATAATTGCTCTTTTTGGCTTTATGTGACTTTTTTATCCAAAGCACTGTTACACATGGGATTAGTGTGGCAATTTAAAATTAAGCTTAACAAAAATTTCAAAATAAAAGCCTTGACAATTTTTACATCAGATAATTGCTCTTTTGAGCATTATATAACTGATTTAACCCAGCAATTGTTACACATGGGATTAGTTTGGCACTTTGAAATGAAGCTTAACAAAAATTTCAAAATAAAAGCCTTGAGAAATTTTACATTAGGTAATTGCTCTTTTGAGCAATAAATAACTGATTTAACCCAATGACTATTAGACATGGGATTAGTTTGGACCTTTGAGATTAAGCTTAACAAAAATTTCAAAATAAAAGCCTCATCATGCCCCTGAGGTTAGTGCACCGCCGCAGGCGGTGCAATAATATTATTCTGCATTATCTTTTTCTCTCAGGTCAGGGAACTGCCTTGCGCAGCAAGGCAGTTCATTAGCATTAGCATTTAGCTTAAATAAGCCATTAGCTATTTATTTGACTTATTAGCCATGTTTTTTTCTACTGAATGGAGTAATACCATTATAGAAAACATCCTAGTGATGTCCCACATGCTAGTGACAGCAATGATGCTAACATTAGCATTTTTGCTAATTTTAGCTGATACACTTACTTTATCATACTGAATGGTGCAAGTACATGTTAGTCAACATTCTTGTCATTCTCCTCATATGATTGCGGCTTTCTTTAGCATCGATGCTAATTTCTAGCATCAGAACGCTGGGTCCAAACCGACGGGCACACTTTGGCAGGCCCCGGTTAAATTTCTTCAGGAATTTTCTAGTTTATAGCTTTATTTTTCTTCCATCACCGTTAATGCGGCTCGTACCGCTGCATGCACCCCCACAAAAGTGGTATCAAAACGTGCGGCTCGGTGCCGAGAAGGGAGCTATTATTTTTATAAGGAATCGGACTTACGATGGCGACGTAAAAAGCGTCAAACGAGCCAAATTTCCAACTGCCGAAACGCAGAGCCTAACTGACACCAACTGCCGCTTTTTTAGAGTGAGAAATGAAGAGAATTTTTGACCCCAAATTGATTTTGAGATCGCCCTCACGCCCACAAATATCGCCCAATTGGTATCAAACTCGGTCATGACATCGATACGCCTGCCTGCTCCGGTAAAATGTTTTCGAAATTTCTCTAGGGCTTACGGTTTTCTGTCAAGGTGCTTCAGAGCGAAATCATGCGCCAGGATAACTGACGCTCTCCCAGATTCACTTCCATGTATTTCTGAAAAATTTCTGAGCTCTGCATGCACCATTTTTGTCTCATCACTGCAATTACTGTGAGTGAGCTACAAATATGAATCGCGGAACTATGGGAGACGACAAATAGCCCTTTCATATGCTTCAAACGGTTTTCCAATACGTCTCTCGGTTCCTGAACGGCAAGGAGTTGTTCGGACTGCTTTTTCCATATAAACCAATGGGGTGTCTCACAAAGATAGAATTTTTTGTCCACCTTTCTGTGTCACACACACATGACAGTTAGCAGAGGATTGATAACCATAGCAATGGAACACAGGAGGGGATTGGCTGCTGGTTAGGACTACAAATACGCATCACTGTAGTTCTAATCAATACTCAGTTAAAACAGAGGGCTGAGCTGCCATTTAGAGCTACAGGCTGTTTTGGCCAGTAAATAACGGATTTAACCCAAACACTGTTAGACATTTTAATTAGTGTGATCATTTAATATGAAGCTTATGTTTTTTTTTCAAAATAAAAGCCTCAATATCCCCCTCATGTTAATGCACCGCCGTAGGCGGTGCAATAATATTAGCATGCATTATATTTTTCTCTCAGGTTAGGGAACTGCCTTGCGCAGCAAGGCAGTTCATTAGCATTAGCATTTTACCTTAAATAAGCTATTAGCTATTTTCTTACCTGTTAGCCATGTTTAATATACTGAGTGGAGTAAGTCAATTACAGACAACATTCTAATGATATCCCACTGCTTCAAACAGTTACAATTCTGTCTCTCCCTCTCTGTCTCACTCACATGACAGCTGAGCTGCTCTTTACAACTACAATGACTGAAGGTTAGAACTACAACATGGCGGACACTGAGTGCCTACAAAAGAGGTCTGAGCTGAATGTCAGAACTACAACATGGTGGAACTGTCAGTTACTACAGAGGAGGACTGAGCTGGCCTTTAGAACTACTTGTGTTTTGGGCTTTTTATAACTGATTTTACCCAACCTTTGTTACACATGGGATTAGTGAGGCAATTTAAAATTAAGCTTAATGAAAATTTCAAAATAAAAGCCTTGACAATTTTTACATCAGATAATTGCTCTTTTAAGCATTATATAACTGATTTAACCCAATGACTATTACACATGGGATTAGTTTGGCCTTTTGAAATGAAGCATAGAGAAAATTTCAAAATAAAAGCCTTTAATATTTTTACATCAACTACTTGTGTTTTGAGTATTATATAACTGATTTTATCCAATCACTGTTATACATGGGATTAGTTTGGACCTTTGAAATTAAGCTTAACAAAAATTTCAAAATAAAAGCCTTGAGAAATCTTACATTAGGTAATTGCTCTTTTGAGCAATAAATAACTGATTTAACCCAGTGACTATTAGATATGGGATTAGTTTGGAACTTTGAGATTAAGCTTAACAAAAATTTCAAAATAAAAGCCTCATCATGCCCCTCAGGTTAGTGCACCGCCGCAGGCGGTGCAATAATATTATTCTGCATTATCTTTGTCTCTCAGGTTAGGGAACTGCCTTGCGCAGCAAGGCAGTTCATTAGCATTAGCATTTTAGCTTAAATAAGCCATTAGCTATTTATTTGACTTATTAGCCATGTTTTTTCTACTGAATGGAGTAATACCATTATAGAAAACATCCTAGTGATGTCCCACATGCTAGTGACAGCAATGATGCTAACATTAGCATTTTTGCTAATTTTAGCTGATACACTTACTTTATCATACTGAATGGTGCAAGTACATGTTAGTCAACATTCTTGTCATTCTCCTCATATGATTGCAGCTTTCTTTAGCATTGATGCTAATTTCTAGCATCAGAACGCTGGGTCCAAACCGACGGGCACACTTTGGCAGGCCCCGGTTAAATTTCTTCAGGAATTTTTGGGGCCTGCCATGCAAAGCAATGGCAGGAACCTATTACTCTACACCCAACAAAGTGTCTCTTTAATATTATTGGGGCCTG